>NC_079194.1:77955769-78255769 GCF_029499605.1 Hyla sarda | reverse complement strand
CAAAACTCTTCTACTCTGTGCAGTTCCCGAGACAAGCAGAGATGTCAGCAGAGAGCACTGTTGCCAACAGAAAACAACAACTCAACTTCAGCAGCTGATAATTATTGAAAGGATTAAGATTTTTAAATAGAAATAATTTACAAATCTGTTTAACTTTCTAGAGCCAGTTGATATATAGATATATATATAAAAAAAAGTTTTTTTTCCTGGAATACCCCTTTAACCCCTCAGAAACCATGATCAGTACAGATTTTATGGCTGATCTGATTGCGCACGGCCGCAGGGACCAGATCAGCCAAGATGGCTGACGGAGGTCCCCTCACCTACCTCCTCCGGTCTCCCAAGGTCTTCTTCTTTGTTCTGACATCAAGCATAGCAGAGAAGTACATCACTGATAATACTGATCAGTGCTATGCCTATATATAGCACTGAACAGTATTAGCAATCTGGTGCTTGCTATAGATAGTCCCCTATGGGGACTTAAAGGGGTACTCCGGTGCTTAGATATCTTATCCCGTATCCAAAGGATAGGGGATAATATGCCTGATCGCGGGGGTCCCGCCGCTGGGGACCCCCTGTTATCTTGCATGCAGCACCCCAAGTTTAAACCAGTCCCCGAAGCACGTTCGCTCCGTGTCTGATTACCGGAGACCACACGGCCGGCGGCATGTGACGTCACGCCTCCTCCCCCGTGTGACGTCACGCTCCGCTCAATGCAGGCCTATGGGAGGGGATGTGACAGCTGTAAGGTCCTTAACCTTAGCAGAACAACATAATTATTAATCATGTGACCTAAGGTCCTGGAAGCAACATTTACACTATACAATATACAAAATATTTACATAAAATTAAAGAAGGAAGAGGCGACTAGGGGTTATCCCAGTAAGAGCATCCTATCAGAGCGGAGGAACTCTGACTTTGGGGACTTATTACACAAGGTACAGTATACGTACAGTACCGGGACACCACAATAACATAAAAAGTCATAACATAAAAAAAGTTATTTGGTTAATGACAATATAATTAGTAAAAACAAAATGGAGGTTATTGCCTCACGATGTTCACTAAGGGGTATAGTAACAATTTATACGTATACAGTATACATACGCACTATACACATGTAGAGGAATAGTGCAAATGAAAATAACAAAAGAATAATATAAAGCCTTTTTTCAGAGCTAAATTGTCAATTGTCATCAAGGCCTGTGAAAAATGAAAGAAGCAATTTGATTGGTTGCTATAGGCAACTTTCCCTGTACACAGGTTTTGATAAATCTTCCCCAAGATGTTTAAACATTTCTGAGGTATTTGGTTAAGCTCTCATTTTCTTCTTTCTAATGTAATGTACTCACACAAATTATATATTGCTTTTTCTTGTTTTATATTGGTGGTCATTTTTTGTTGATACAGGCAGCTTTTTGTGATAAACTCCAAAATATTGTGAAAAATTGGAAAATTTCCAGCTTTCTTTTAGATTATTTTTATGGCATTCACTGCCCTGTAAAAATGATGTTATCTTGATTCTGTAGATTGGTACGATTATGGCAATAACCAATTTATATAGCTTTTTTTTATTATTTATTTATTTATTTTTTACTTTTTACAACAAAAGCCTTTTTCTCTCTTTTTTCATTTTTTGTCCAACATCATTCTGTGAGGGCTAATTTTTTTGCCGGACAAGCTGGGGCTTTTTATTGGTGCCATTTTTGCAATACATACTACTTTCTAGTGATTTTTATTCCACTTTTTGGACTAAATTTTGCCATTTTTGCACCTTTTTTTTTTTTTTATTGTTTTGGTTTTCACTGTGTGGAATAAATAACACTATTGTTTTATAGTGTTTTTCTTTTTTTTTTATTAGTTTTTTCTTTTTTTTATAATATAGGGCTTTTTTGGAAAAGGGCATTTATTTTATTTTCTCACACTTTATTTATTTAGGACAACTCGAGAATGCGCAGTCTCATAGACGGCAATGTATTCCATGTATTGTCCGCAGAAAGTATAGACATTTCTATTCTTTCTGCGGACACCAGAATTTGAGTTTCCATGCCTGTTTCTGGCGAGGAAATTCTGCTATATGAACAGCGCAGCAGAATCCGATTGAAATTCTGTTAAATCTCTGTGAAGAATTCCAATGCGAAATTCCACACGGAAATTCTTCCATGTGAACATAGCCTATACGCTGACAGTTTGCCTGGGAGATGACAGCCGAGTTCCACAGCTTAATGAGCAGACAAAGCGATCATTAATTACTGACTCCTCTCACATGTCACCTATTGGCACAGGCCGTCACCTATGGCTATACAGCTGTGGGCACATTGTATACCTCCTGCTCAGTAACAACATACTGCAAATCAGCTATATACCGTTTATACTTGAGTATAAGACGAGTTTTTCAGCATGATTTTTCGTGTTGAAAACACCCCCCTCGGCTTATACTCGAGTGAACTCTCCGCCTGTCAATCCCTTCTCAGTGGTCTTCAACCTGCGGACCTCCAGATGTTGCAAAACTACAACTCCCAGCATGCCCAGACAGCAAATGGCTGGGTGTTGTAGTTTTGAAATCTCTGGAGGTCCGCAGGTTGAAGACCAGTGCGGCCTTCGTCATCATCCAGCCCCCCCCCCCCCCCTTTTGTTTTGTACTCACCTCCCCGCGCTTCGGGCCCGGCCCCGGACTAGTGGCGTTGCCTTGACAACACACAGGGACGTTCATGCGCAACAAAAGGGGGGTGATGACGAAGGCCGCAGTGGTCTTCATCCTGCGGACCTCCAGAGGTTTGATGGCTGTCCGGGCATGCTGGGAGTTGTAGTTTTGCAACAACTGGAGGTCCGCATGTTGAAGACCACTGAGAAGGGATTGACAGGCACTTACCCTTCTGCTTTGGCCTGGTCCAGTGTAGCTCCGCCTCTAGTGACCTCATCATCCAGGGTAGTAAGTGAGGCCTCTGCAAAATTAAGATTGAAATAATTAAACAGTGGCCATATTTTAAAGTTGCAGTTGGGGTCAGTGCTGGGGGACATTGGGTATTATTACTAAAATGATGAAACCATAATATCACTTCAGATGTATTCTTGGAATGTCATTCCTGTGTATGGAGGGGACCAATATGACTTCAGAGTGGGTTTTTTGTCCGACCGCTGGGACCCCCTGCAATCTCCTGCACGGCCCCCTGGCAGTCCCCAGGAAGGGAGTGTGTAAACCTCGGCATGTATCTTTATGGGAGAGCTGGAGATACCCAAATGTTGTATCTCCGGCTCTCCCATTTAGATACATGGAGGGGTGTGTTGGCCACCGGGACTGCCGGGTGCCCCCCGCGATCTAAAACCTATCCCCTATCCAGAGGATAAGTTTTACTGCATCGGAGTACTCCTTTAAATTGAAACCTTTATTTTGAAAGATGTTCCCTAATGAAAACCTAAGTAACCGTATCTAAATAACTTTGCCTGTCTACCACCCTACATCTAACACTAATGCCCTGTGCCTAATGCTAACTAAGAATTCACCCTGCTACCTAATACTAAATTCTACACTAATATATACAATGCATATGGAAAGTCCTCAGTTCATTTCCCTTTTTTCCCATTTTGATATTTGGTGTTGGGGGTTGTTGGGTGGGCTTGTGTAGTCAGCTGACTTCATATTGATAGTTTTTCTTAACTTCCTATGTAGAATTAAGGGAGTATGAATGCAGTTACACTTTATATAGATGAGATTTATATACTGTAGATGAGATGAATATTTCTAATAAAATACCATGTATCATCAGATGATAACCACCAGATGGCGCTTTAACCCTATTTTTAAAAAAAATGAGCTTTGCATCAGGCAGATGAGTTTATGGTATTGAAGTAGCTGGTGATTCCTCATGTGTATTTCATTTTTCTTCATCTCTGATCATATAAACCATTTCTCTAAACAAGCAGGATCATTATATAATACCGCACCAACATGCTCTGCAATCCAGTGTCCACATATTAGCAGTCACACTAGGGGGCTATTTCATAAGAGCGAGTTAGTAGCTGGAAATAACTCTCCCATTACATTGTTTGTCCCCTTTTCCATTTACAGTGGTCCCTCAACATACGATGGTAATACGTTCCAAACGGACCATCGTTTGTTGAAACCATCGCATGTTGAGGGATCCGTGCAATGTAAAGTATAGGACAGTGGTCTACAACCTGCAGGCCTCCAGATGTTGCAAAACTACAACACCCAGCATGCCTGGACAGCCGTTGGCTGTCCGGGCATGCTGGGAGTTGTAGTTTTGCAACATCTGGAGGTCCGCAGGTTAAAGACCACTGGTATAGGAAGTTGTACTCACCTGTCCCTGCCGCTCCGGACCGTCACCGCTCGTCACCGCTGCCCGAGATGTCGCCCTCCATCGCTGTCGCCGCGTCCCCATGGTGTCCCCCATGCTCTGGCAAGGCCTCTGCTTTACCGGCATCCTCACTCCCTGTTGCCGCCATCACGTCGCTACGCACGCCGCTCCTATTGGATGACGGGACGGTGTGCGCAGCGACGTGATGACGGCGATGGAGAGCGCCGACGATGCAGGGGATCCCGAAGAGGACGCGCCGGAGCCCCGAGGACAGGTAAGTGATTGTCACCAGACCACACGGGGCACCATAAACGGCTATCCGGTGGCAGATGAAGCAGTCTGCGCTGCCGGATAGCCGTTTATGCGATGGCCCCGACATACAAAAGCATCGTATGTTGATGCTGCCTTCAACATGTGATGGCCTCTGAGAGGCCATCGTTTGTTGAAATGATCGAATGTCGGGACCATCATAGGTCGGGGGGTCACTGTATTTGCATATCCCTTCCATATTTCTATATGGTGCTGTGCTATTGATCTAATGCCACTGAACGTCTTACCTGCCCAGGGCACCAAAATACCTTGTCCCCATTGCTCAGGGCACATACTGCGGTCTTTAATTATGATTGGACACTAGGTAAGATTTTATTTGAAGCTGGGCCCACAGCATCGGAAATCATTATACGATGCTTTCCTATTGGATGAGCATAATGTACTTGCAGCAATCGCTGCGCATGGGCTTTAGATCACCAGGAGCCATAACAGATGCCAATGATAGACTCCGGTAATTAAAGGGTTATTTAAGCCTTTATTCTGCTAGGGTAGGGAGGCTGAGAGAGGGGCATCAGGAACAATTTAGTATTCCGGAAAAATGCGCTCCCACGACCACCCCCGCCCCTCTCACACTAGGGGAAATACATCAACATCTGTACTCTCCAGGGATAATCTAAAAATCAGGTAGCAATTCAAAAACACCGGTATGTATATACATATATATATATATATATATATATATATTTATACCATATTTTTCGCCCTACAGGACGCACCGGCATATAAGACGCACCCTATTTTAAAGGTCCAAAATCTAGAAAAAAAAAGATTCTGAACCCAACAGTGATCTTCAACCTTAGGACCTCCAGATGTTGCAAAACTACAACTCCCAGCATGCCCGGACAGCCGTTGGCTGTCCGGGCATGCTGGGTGTTGTAGTTTTTGAAACCTCTGGAGGTCCGCAGGTTGAAGACCACTGCGGCCTTCGTCATCTTCCAGCCCCCCCCCCCCCCCCTTTTGTTGCGCATGAATGACCCTGTGCGTCGTCAAGGAGTTGTAGTTTTGCAACATCTGGAGGTCCAAAGGTTGAAGACCACTGGATAGGAGGTAGTACTCGCGTGTCCCCGCCACTCCGGACCCGTCACCACTGCCCTGGATGTCGCTCCTTCGCTGTCAACCCGTCCCCGGGGTGTCCCCGACGCTCCGGACGTCTTCTTCCCCGGGATCCTCGCTCTCCGTCGCAGACGGGATCCTCGCTCACCGTCATGAC
Source organism: Hyla sarda (assembly GCF_029499605.1). NCBI lineage: Eukaryota > Metazoa > Chordata > Amphibia > Anura > Hylidae > Hyla > Hyla sarda. The sequence continues at coordinate 78,249,910 of NC_079194.1, read as the reverse complement.
GTCGCTACGCACGCTGCTCCTATTGGATGACGGGACGGCGTGCGCGACGACGTGATGAAGTCGAAGGAGAGCGCCGGCCATGCAGGGGATTCCGGCACGGAGCAGACACCGAGGAGGCAGGTAAGGTCCCTCCCGGTGTCCTGTAAGCTGTTCGGGACGCCGGTCCCGAACAGCCCGACTGAGCAGCCTGATTAGTGTCATTTTCGCTTCAGATGCGGCGGTCAGCTTTGATCGCTGCGTCTGAAGGGTTAATACAGGGCATCACCGCGATCAGTGATGTCCTGTTTTAGTGGCGGGTCCCGGCCGTTGATGGCCGCAGGGACCGCCGCGATAGGGGTGTATTCGCCGTATAAGACGCACCAACTTCCCCCCCCAGTTTTAGGGAAGAAAAAGTGCGTCTTATACGGCGAAAAATACGGTGTATATATATATATATATATATATATATAACCTATACTGTACCACGACCATTGCATATAATATAGGAGAAAGCCAATATAGTTCATATAACTTCATTTTATTTACTAAATTATATTTACAAAATAGAAAAATGATACTTCATGATACGATGCCTTACAAGACGAATTAACATACTTAAAGCAGAAAGATGCATCTCTCGTGAAAACCGAAGCAGTCACAATCAATATTGCTCCATGATCATGGCACAACATTTCAGGGGCAGACCCCCTTAATCCTGCGCACATTTGGGGGCATTTATCATTGTCTTTAGAGCTTTTTTAGAGCTGATTTGTCTCTATTTAGGCGCAGCGCTGCGCCTCAGGCAATTTTTTGCGCCTTTTTAATTTACACGTTTTTTTTTTTTAAAAGAGCGCACAGGCCAGATGTTAAAGGGGTACACCGCAACTCAGCTTTTGGAACAAACTGTTCCGAACGCTGGAGCCGGCGCTGGGAGCTTGTGACTCCCCTCCCATAGACTTGCATTGAAGGGGCTGGGCGTGACGTCATGAGGGGGCGGGGCTATGACGTCACAAGCTCAAAAAAAAGTAGCAAAACCCCCCAATAAGGCGCAATTCTACACCAGCCCAGACCTAACGTAGCTTTTTGGTGTATGTGAAGAGTGAAATTTCAGAAAATTTGTATCCTCCACAAAATGTATCACATCCCCTGTGACCAGAGTAACAGGGTGGCAGAGTAATGCAAAAAAAAAAAAAAGAACTAAAAATTAAACTAAATGACACACATCTTAGTAAATACCCCCATTATGTGGTCCATATTTAGCAGTCAATAGGTGGCACTGACTGACAGCATTCAGGAGCAGGGTACTGACAGTGTGGCACAGTTCATCAAGGGAAAACACTGTATTATACATATAACAGATTTGATAAATGAATCTGATTCCTATTGAAAGACACTTGACTGAAAGATGAAAGTGGAATTCTATGTAAGTATGTGGCCGAACTGTATGATTTGGTGTAAATACTTACATTTCACTTATTACAGTTGTGCTATTGCCGTGATCTCATTTTCTATTTACATCATTTATTAACCATTTTCATTTACCTCTCCAGTGACATCACTTGTGACCCAGGGCTGGTGCTGGGTTTTGCGCCAGTTGTTTTAACTGGTTCTAATCGCACTCAAGTTTTAACCCTTGTACTTAAATATCCTGCCATCCATTCATAGGGTCCTGCCGGGATTTTACCGGCACAGCCGGGATTTTCAACCAGCTACCGGTAATTTCTTACATTCAGGGCCGACATTAGTGAACTTTCCCCCTGCCGGCTGCTGCGCAGAAGTCGCCGCTAACTTTGCTAAGTGGCCACGGCCTGACAGTCCCTCTGCATAAAGCGCGTGCCGCGGCCGCTTTAAATCAGTGAGCTGCGGGCGGCCAGCCCTGCGGCAGTGACTAGTGATGTCCTCTTGTGCCGTGGAGCTGTGCAGGAGGACGTCACGGAGGAGCCCTACCTCCCCAGAACTAATTAACTAAACCCCAATCATCCTAGGGTGATGGGGTGAAAAACCCCTAAACCAAATGTCCCTCTCTTATGATGACCTATAGGTCTATAAAAGTATAGGTCATTATAAGAGAGGGACATTTGGTTTAGGGGTTTTTCACCCCATCACCCTAGGATGATTGGGGTTTAGTTAATTAGTTTTGGTTATCCCTGTCCCTACTCTGGGCTAATCATTTTTTGTTCTACCTCCCCAGAAAGCTCACCGCCACTGCTGCCGCCACCAACACATTGCTTCACAGCTGCCTGCAGTCACACAGTGAAGTGGTACAGGCTGGTGCCAGTGGGGAAATGAAGGAGAGGTTAAAAGATAGTGTTGTGGTGGGGTTTATCAATTAAAATTGCACAGGGGGATCAGGGGAGTTTAAATTGAACCTCCCCTGATCCCCCTGTGCTATTTTAATTGCGCCCCCCCCCCCCCTTCCCCTGAATCGGGGGTTGTCAATTAAAATGGCACAGGGGGATCATGAGCTAAATAAAATAGGGGGGGGGGTCAATTAAAATGGCACAGGATGTGTCATTTCAATCCCCAGCCCCCCCCCCCCCCAATCCTCCTGTGCCATTTTAATTGACCCCCCATCCCCCTTCAGCCATTTTAATTGACCCTTCCTCCCGATTCCCCTGTGCCATTTCAATCCCCCCCTCTGATCCATTCTGTACCATTTCAGTCGTCGTCCCCTGTGCTATTTGAATCTCCACTCCGTGACCCCCCCCCGCCCCCATGACATGCCCTTATGGCCACAGACTGCTGGAATTGTATTTGTGGTTCTGATATTTATATTACCTCCTTGCACCAAAATTAGTATGTTTAAAATTGTAAGTTTTGCTTTTCCGAATACATGACGGGCCAAAGGCAGGGCTTCCTGTGATGTCATGCATATATAATTAATTATACAAATTAGCATGGCCGGTATTTTTTTACAAGAAAGGTGGGAACCCTACCCATTCATGTTTTCTTCATTTATTACACTGGCTACTGTCCCTGCCGGTTATAATAGTGAATAGCTGTTATCCACTGGTTGGTGCTGGACAAAATATCCATTTTTGTTGTCGCCTGCTCCATTGCCATTGGCCGTGGTGCCACATCATCTCCACTTCAGTTTACGGTATATAGTTTTGTGGGACAATATTCACTATAACTTATTACCTATTGAATGAAATCTCTGATCTTTTTCTTCTTAGGAGTCCAGTGGGTGGTCTCACTAAAGTATTGACAGCCTTCTCTGTATAATTGTGCATACAAAGATAAATGGCAATCAGTAGGACCGCCCACTTGACTCCTAAGCCCAGAATGAGAAGGGTTTTTAATCAATAAGTTACAGGTTATACTGAATCTTGTCCCACAAAGCTCCTCTTGCTCTATAGCATGGCCTCTATACGTTAAATAGCATTTCCATGGTGATCTTACAATGTGACCTTTTTTAGAGTAAATTTCACAGCATGTTTCTCCACTAGGAGATGCTCTTCATCCAAACTTGTAATTTGGTATAACTTTCCAGTAGTTCTTTAATATATCATCACATTACTAAATGTTATTTTATCTTCCTTCACTGGTTATTTCAGTTTCCCCATAACCTCAACAATATGTTCTTCAGCACATTATAAAATATCCTCTCCGCTATTCATTTTCCCTGCTATGTATTTTGTCATAATTCTAAAGTGTTGCATATGAATTTTGGTGCAGATTCCACCATATACACCGGTTAGAGTAAAACCGATAAAAATCAACATATCAGCAGCAGAATTGACTTCCGCAGAATGACCACTGGGTATCCATTACATTTTGATAGGGTTTTAAAAAGTGAACATAAAGCGTAGAAATTTAGCATTAGAGCAGGGTCACACCTGCCGTATTTTGCTGTGTATTTGCTGCTGCATATTTTCCAACCCTTTGAGATTACTGGGTGCAAAATCACCAGCAGAAAATATGCAGCAAAATACGGCATGTGTGACCGTACCCTTAGTGAGTATATGATGTTATGAAGTGGATGTCCACCTCGTATCACCATTTAATTTCCAAATTTCTGTGTTCAATTTTTTTATTTTTTTTATTTATTTTTGATAAATTCCTCAACATACAGCCATAAATGAGAGAGGCGCTCCCTGTGAAATATTGTAGGTCTCAAACAGTTTGATAGAGAAAACCACTAGGAGTATACGAACCTCCTAGGATTGCACATGTGGATAGGCGCAGCTTTCTTGTAGGAATGGATAGATTTTCAAGGTAGTAGATGCCCTATTTGCTGCAATGAGAAAAATTATGCTTCCCTATTTACTATATAAACTTTGAGACATTATGTATATAATACAACTTACTGTGAAGATGCGACGTTCTGTGCTAGTGATCAGAGTTTCAATCTTGAGAATCTCACCCAATAAGGCTCTGTACCGATAGGCTCCTTTTTATACTGTCCTCCAGATGATGTGGATATAGCGAAGTCCTTGCAGGTTATACTTGATAGTCCGAGTTTGAGAAAGTTTCGGAGACAGTCCCGGCCAGCGTCTCAACCTAAACCTTTCCCGCTGAAGTCTGTGTGTTTGGTTCGAGTGACGTCACTACTGTGAAACTGAAAGGTCAGAAAGGCTTCCAACGCGTTTTAAAGGCAAATACAGCCTCCTTCGTCAGGGAGAGCGCTATCTGTACAGCCTTTCTGACCTTTCATTTTCACAGTAGTGACATCACTCGAACCAAACACACAGACTTCAGCGGGAAAGGTTTAGGTTGAGACGCTCAGGCTATCAAGCGTTACCTGCAAGGACTTCGCTATATCCACATCATCTGGAGGGCAGTATGAAAAGGAGCATATCGATACAGAGCCTTATTGGGTGAAATTCTCAAGATTGAAACTCTGAACACTAGCACAGAATATTGCATCTTCATAGTAAGTTGTATTGTATACATAACTTTTCTAAATCCCTATTTTTTGTGCATTGAATACACGGTTTAGATAGATAAACCATGTTTGCGTCTCCTGGTGGTATGCGTTGGTCCGTTCACAAGGGAAAAGCTATCGACAGAATGCTGCAGAAAAGCAATCGGGAACAGATTGCAGGGGATCCGGGTTCACATGGGTCCTCATAGGTTCCCATGACGCCATTTACTGTCCCGTAAGTCAGTAGATATAGTAAATACCATAGGTTGCTTGTTACTAGTACAATGGTATTTTCTGTTAGACATTAAAATGTACCTGTCACCAAATAAACTTTTCTGAACTAACTCACGCTATGTTCCCTAACTACTCCTAACACCCCCCCCCCCCCCCCCCACACACACACACACAAATTTCAGAGCTTTAAAAAGCCCTGTATTTTACCTTAATTCTTGCTTACATAGGGCAATCTTCCAGCAAAAGAAAAGTGGGTGTTTCCGACCAGGCATGACATCACTGAAGCCTATGCATGATTCAGTGAGGCTCTTTGCAGCTTTCAATGCGGCTCTATGCATGCTTCAGTGAGGATATGTGCAGCTTTCAGTGAGGCTCCTTGCATGTTTCAGTAAGGCTCTGTGCAGTTGTCAATCAAGCTCAGTGCACTTTCTGAGTCTGGTCTCCTGCCAGGCCGGGAGGAGACCAAACTCACTGTATTAATTACAGCAGGGAACAGAACAGAGCCACCTAGTGGCTGTTTTTTCTTTTACATTTTAAACATATTTATGTTGATGATTTTAAAAGCAAGTGAATGGGAAAGTGTGTTCTAATTACACAAGGAACACTATATTAAAAGTTTTATTTGGTGACAGGTACTCTTTAACCCCTACAGGACCCATGACGTACCGATACGTCATGAGTCCACTCCCGTTCTATAACGTGTGGCCCCACGTCATAGTGGGTCGGGTCTGGCCTCTAACAATGGCCAGGACCCGTGGCTAATAGCGCACAGCACTGATTGCAGTGCTGCGCGCTATTAACCTATTAGATGCGGCATTCAAAGTTGAATGCCATGTCTAAAGTGAAAGTAAATCATTGTCGGTTAGCTCAGGGGGCTGTTCGGGATGTCCGCGGCAAAATCGCGGCATCCCGAACAGCTGTGACAAAGCAGGAGGGTCCCTTACCTTGCCTCCTGGTGTCCGATCGCCAATTGACTGCTCAGTGCCTGAGATCCAGGCATGAGCAGTCAAGTGGCAGAATCATTGATCAATGGTTTCCTATGAGAAACCATTGATCAATGTAAAAGATCAGTGTGTGCAGTGTTATAGTCCCCTATCGGAGCTATAACATTCCCCCCAAAAAATGGGGGGAAAAAAGTGAATAAAGATCATTTAACCCCTTCCCTAATAAAAGTTTGAATCACCCCCCTTTTCCCATTTAAAAAAAAAACTGTGTAAATAAAAATAAACATATGTGGTATTGCCGCGAGCGGAAATGTCCGAATTTCAAAATAATATATAATTAATTAAACCGATGGTCAATGGCGTACGCGCAAAAAAAATCCTATGAATACAGAAATGTTACCGCTAAAAACTTCAGATGACGGAGCAAAAAATTAGCCCTCATACCGTCCCATACGTGGAAAAATTAAAAGTTACAGGGGTCAGACAGTTTTAAACGTATAAATTTTCCTGCATGTAGTTATGATTTTTTCCCAGAATTATGACAAAATCAAACCTGTATAAGTAGGGTAACATTTTAACCGTATGGACATATAGAATAAAGAGAAGGTGTCATTTTTACCCAAAAATTTACAGCGTACAAACAGAAGCCCCCAAAAGTTACAAAATGGCGTATTTTTTTTCTATTTTGTCTCACAATGATTTTTTTTTCCCGTTTCGCGGTTGATTTTTTAGTGAAATGACTGATGTCATTACAAAGTAGAATTGGTGGCGCAAAAAAATAAGCCATCATATGGATTTTTAGGTTCAAAATTGAAATAGTTGCGATTTTTTAATGGTAAGGAGGAAAAAACGAAAATGCAAAAACGGAAAAACCCCGCGTCCTTAATGGGTTAAGCATACAGCGCGTTTCGGTCCTTACAACATGGACCTTCCTCAGGAGTCTACGAACGCCCATTTGATCCCGTGTTCCCTGCAATTTGGTCCTGATTTTTTTTCTGCTAACACATATTGTGACTCTTGTGACTTTTTATTTTGTTGTGGTTGTGGACACTGATTACCCCCATCATAGACATGTCAATTATTCTATTGAAATAGGTGTATAAATCCCAACAGGACTTGCATTGCACTGATTTTTAGGCAGGGATGTTGGCATTCAGTATATGCCAATCATTGGACACAACATAAAATATATAGCAGAAAATCTATGGTATATAGAAATCCACTCCAAAAATATCTGTGTGATCAGGAAAAAATCTACAGCATGGATTCTTTGCAGGTTTTCCAGGGATATTCAATCTAGGAATGGTACAGTATGATTCTGCATCAAGTTCTTATAATGAATCTATGGCAGTAACAACAGATGATTTCCAAATGGATCCCACAAAAATTAATAGATCCACTTGACTTATGACTACAGATACTCCATACTGTCTTTCTTTAGTCACATCAGGGATTGAAAAGACAGGTGGGATGAGCTTCATTATGATGATGGAAGGATGAAAAATTGGCACGGGACCCATTGTGTATGTTGTCAACATGGATCTTCTTGGTGACCAGGTTCTTCCAGTATCCAGATGAACACTTTCTGTATAACAATTTCCCATGAAACAGTAGTTACCCACTGGTTCACCAAGCATCAAAAGATGAGCTGGAACAGAAGTAAATTCTGAGTAGGGTGATAGCACCTACATCTTTTCAGCTATGTTACGTCCTCACGCTGGGATAGGTAGAATATCCATGTCTCATTGTACTTTGGTTGTCATTAAGTCCTGCTATTACCTGTATTATTGTTCCTCTTCTAGATCTATATGATGACTTTTGGCAGTACGTCTCTGGCGTTGAATTATTCCTGCTCAATAGGAATCTCATGCAGGTCAATGTTCTCTTAGTGATTAGGCAATATCACTTAATGGTCTTACGCTGATCTTACATAACCATTTTGTAATCCTAGTAATGTTTTAAAATAAGACAATGCAGATGAATCTTGGCCTTACTGCCTAAGGGGCCCAGGAATTCCTCCACTACACAGGACACTAGGGCCAACAGGCCCAGACTGATCAACTATCTTTCCAGCACTTTTTTTGACGCAAAAGTAATGTACCTAATGTAGACTATTATCCAGAAAACGACATTTAAGGAAGGAAACTGAAAAGCAATAACTTGCAAGTGCAGAATAAATAATCTTCTGTGGGATACTGACACCAGAAATACATAATCAGTTTACAAAGAGTTCAAATATTAAAGCAAGAAAATGAGTTTAAGTAGGCAAGTGTCTAGATAGGGCTAGTCCCCCCTAATTTTGGACATACCTTCTTACCTTCTTTATTCCAATAGTCCTTTTCAGTGTTGAGATATAAGGCTTTTTGTTATTACACATATGAAGCTTAAGAGTCCAGGGGGCATTCCCCATCACAGCAAGAGCCCAGGTAAGTTCAGTTTAGTCCATATAGTGGCTGTCAGTAAAACGCTGTAGGTAGATGCAAAGGGCAGTAATTACATGGTTATGGGCTTGAGTTCTTGCTGTAAGTTTATGAGCCTTTTTAACACCTATAAAAGATTATAGGAGGACTGTGGTGCAAAACAATTTAGCCCCTATCCTTTGGATAAATAAGTGTCTGATCGTGGGGAGGCTTGACCGCTGGGACCCCCCGCAATCTACTGCCCGGTACACCACTCTCCTTGTGCACAGAGCGTACTCTGCTTCATGTAAGGAGACAATCAACCTTCATGAAGCAGTGGTAAACATGCTCTCTCCATGTATCTCTATGAGAGAGCCAGAGATACATGAACACTATATCTCTGACTCTCCCATAGAGATGCTATGAGGACACAGTTTTGCAGGGTGGACACCGCTCCGTTCATAGGGAGAGCGGTGCTTTGGGTAGGAGATTGCGGGGGTTCCAGCGGTCGGCCCGCGTGATCAGGCACTTATTCCCTATCCTTTGGATAGGGGATTAATTGTTTTGCACCACAGTACTCCATTAAAGGGGTACTCCAGGGAAGTAAAGAAAAAAAAATTCCCCAAAGCCACCACAATACCTGTTCTGTGTCCCCTGTAGTTATCCTTGGGGTTTTGGCAGCTCCTTTGGCCCCTGATGTCTCCTAAATACTTTTTCCTTATTTGCAGCACAGACTACAACTCCCAGAAGTCAGTGCAGCTCTGTGTAATGGCTGCCAGCCAATTGCTTTCACTATCTGTGTGCATGCTAACACTGCAGCTCACACACTGTTCATGTCTTTTCTTTCAGACTATCCCTCCCCAGCAATAAATCTTGCTATGCTCTGAATGGCAGCAGTCAGTGATTCGATTTTCAGCAGCTATGTGCTCAGTTGTGACTGAGAATCTTCACTGCTCTTCTCTCACAGCTCACATGCTTTCACACAGGGAAGGGAGGGGAGGGGAGGTGTGGGTGTGCAGCCAGTGCTCTAGACCAAACGGAAATCAGACAGAAATCAGGTGGTGTTTTCCTGAATGGTGGGGGCTAGTCTCAGTGAGGGGTTTACACCAAGACAAGGTGGATTTGAGAATTACGTTTTTCTCTCATTTCCTGCCTGTAAGTGACAGCTGAAAGATGGAAACTACTCTATATAGCTAATAAATGATATTTAGACAAATACATAAGTTGGTGAGAGGGAAAGGATAGGCTATGGGTTTAGTTCCCCAGAAGTACCCCTTTAACTAGAGACCTTTAGTAAATCAATGGAGCCCTTAAAGGTATGGAAAACATGGTACAATTGGTGGCATAATCTGCAACACCATCATGCAATCTGACATGAGAAATGTGTGTTTTATCTGATTAGCTGATTATCGGGACTCTTGCATCCGCATTCAGACTGTTGTAATGGTATATCTTCTGTATGTACTGTGTGCATTTCTTTGGCTTTTGACAATTGCCTTAATGCACCAAACCATGTGACCTGTAAATGTTTAGAAGCCAAAAGTAGCCCCAAAACCAAAAGTTTAAATTGATCTCATATAACATGAATCTGAACCTGAAGTTCCATCTGAGGGCAGATTTTTTTTTACATAGATTGATTTCCTACCATATATGGCGTACCAGTTCAAACATTTCATATAAAATGCAGGCACATATGTACTTTTTGATCAATAGACTAAAACTGCCATATAGTGCCAAATAATACCTAATGAAATGCCCACACAATACTGCCAAAACCCAAATAATACCTCTATGTAATGTCCACACAATACTGCCAATGCCCAAATAATACCTTTATACAATGATTAACTGTAAATGCTCCACTGTCATGTTGCTCCTGACTAGAGATGAGCGAACTTACAGTAAATTCGATTTGTCACGAACTTCTCGGCTCGGCAGTTGATGACTTTTCCTGCATGAATTAGTTCAGCTTTCAGGTGCTCCAGTGGGCTGGAAAAGGTGGCTACAGTCCTAGGAGACTCTTTCCTAGGAATGTATCCACCTTTTCCAGCCCACGGGAGCACCTGAAGGCTGAACTAATTTACGCAGGATAAGTCATCAACTGCCGAGCCAAGAAGTTCGTGACGAATCGAATTTACTGTAAGTTCGCTCATCTCTACTCCTGAGGATCCAATCCTTGGGAGAACCCTAAGAAATAAAACCCCTGGACCATTGCCCCAGTTTGCCATCCACATTACCGATTCCACAAACTCAACACAAAATATTGAAAATGTGTCTAGTTTTTGGGTAGTTTTAGAAAACTAGGTACATGGGCCCTAGTTGACAGATGACAACCCTATAATCAAGTATAATAATGTGGCACTCCTCTTTTGGTACAAGTAGAAAATATTTATTATGCAATCCAAATATGCAGAGGAATGTTTCGGTCAAATTAGACCTGAAGGTCTAATTTGACCGAAACATTACTTTGTATATTTGGATTGCATAATAAATATTTTCTACTTGTACCAAAAGTTGAGTGCCACATTATTATACTTGATTGTACATACACTTTGGGACCCTACCTGGGCACCCACTCAATTGGAGAGTGCCATATTCTTTCTACTGCTAGACAACCCCTAAAAGTAAAAACATGACAGATCTGCTATGAGCATTTCCAAAAACAGTTTCTTTCAGTTGGGGTATTCTGGGGATTATTATTCTAAATAATTCTGCTCAGGCTGCTGTAAGAAAAAAAATAAAAACTATACTCACCTTTTCTACTACCTCCCCACTGCTAACATTCTGACAGATCCCAGTCCCCCTGCATAGCAGTTCCTGGGGTCAGCATATGGAATTGTTTGCTCAGACAATCAGTGGCAGGTGTAGTATATCGCTGTGGCCTCTGATTGGCTGAGAGGATCATTTGTCATGCCAGTCCCGATCCCAGGATGTTCAATGCAGCGGTACTATACTTGGAAATGACGGCAGTGGTGGGAGCAGGGAAGGTGGGTATATGTTTTTTATATATATATATATATATATATATATATATATATATATATATATAAATATGTAAAATAGGATACAGCACACCACAGATGCAATCAAGGTGATGGTTTATTCCATTACGTGCAACGTAATGGAATAAACCATCACCTTGATTGCATCTGTGGTGTGCTGTATCCTATTTTACATATTTGGATAAAGGAACCGGTGGACCCAGGCTCCAATGATGCGAGCACCCGGTATCTGTTTCCAGCGAATGCTGCTTGATGTGCTGCTTATATTTGGATTTTATATATATATATATATATATATATATATATATATATATATATTTTTTTTTTTTTTTTTTTTTTTTTTTTACAGCAGCCTGAGCAGAATTATTTAGAAAAAATACTCCCCAGAATATCCCAACTGAAAGAAACAGTTTTTGCAAATGCTCATAGTATTTATTTATATGCCCGATTGTGTTTTAAATGTATTTATTAATGTTGAATTTTCCATTGAATTCAATGATTCAAAAAACATTTTTTTGCAATTTTCCAATTCACAACGTGGATGCGATTTTGTAACATCTGGAGGCTGCAGTTCTCATCATATTCAGAATCTTGTGAAATGTTTTATGGCTCATGAATCTTTGTTGCCTTTCATTTTATATCCTTCTAAGACATCATGGACAAGGTAAATAAAACCTGGCAAGAGTCCTCAGAACTTGTAAAGGGAACCTTTTATTCCCGTCCATAGAAAGTTCTCTGGTGAGATGCTGGCTACTGAGTAACCTGCTCCTGTAAATAGTGAGCTTAAACATCCAGCGCGGGATGGCTATTTCATATTACTAGATGTCGTAAAAAAAGGATTTAGATGCGACACGGTATATTTAGTGTAGTTAATGACTAGCACAATGTTTGCTGTTGGATGGCGCTACTGTTCTGCCATGCATTTATATTCTTGGGAAGGTAATCATAATTTAATGATACTCTGATACTGTTCATGAGCAAACAGACTGCACTGTCTCCTCACCAGCTAAAGTCCAGCGCGGCTCATGCACTGGCTGAACTTTGATGCGTTCCTGTTTCCTCCTGTACACACAGCTCAATAACATGTCCGGCACTAGTGACATATTTCTGAAGCTATGGTGCTAACTCTAATGCAGAATGTTTTTCTTCTACTGCCCATCAATGTAATATCCCGTACGAGGAGTACTGTGTAAGAGAAGAGCTGAGAAGGGCAGGAGATTGGGGGGGGGGGGTGTCGGACTCCCCCGCGATCAGACACTTACAGTATACCCTATCCTTTAGATAGAGGATAAATTGTCCTACGCCACAGTACTCCTTTAAATCTTTTTAGCAGTTTCCCATATAATCCTTCACCGGTTACTGGGCAAAAATGTTTATCATCTGGAATTTATCAACTGCAAAATTGGATGCGCAGTGTTTTTGTCATGTAATTTTGCGCTATTTTAATGTTGAATGGATATGCATGAAACAGGAATTACCGTATTTTTCCCCATATAAGACGCTCCGGCATATAAGACTATAAGACGCACCCAATTTTAAAGGAGGAAAATCTAGAAAAAAAAGATTCTGAACCAAATACAATCTAAAGTATAGGACAGTGATCTTCAACCTGCGGACCTCCAGATGTTGCAAAACTACAACTCCTAGCATGCCCGGACAGCCGTTGGCTGTCCGGGCATGCCAGGAGTTGTAGTTTTGCAACATCCGGAGGTCCGCAGGTTGAAGACCACTGGTATAGGAGGTAATACTCACGTGTCCCAGCTGCTCAGGATCCCTCACTGCTCGTCACCGCTGCCCTGGATGTCGCCCTCAATCACTGTAGCCGCGTCCCCGGGTGTCTCCATCGCTCCGGAACGTCTCTGCTGCCCGGTATCCTCGCTCTCTGTCGCCGCCATCATGTCACTACCCACGCCTCTCCTATTGGATGACAGGATGGCGTGCGCGACGACGTGATGACAACGAAGGAGAGCAGACACCGAGGAGGCAGGTAAGGTCCCTCCCGGTGTCATGTAAGCTGTTCGGGACGCCGCGATTTCACCACGGCCCGACTGAGTTCGGGTTAGTATCACTTTCGCTTCAGACGCGGCTGTGTCCTGTATTAGCCGCTGGTCCCGGCCGTTAATGGCCGCAGGGACCGACCCGATAGGACAAGGTTTTAATGTGTATTTGCCGTATAAGACACACCAACTTCCCCCCACACACAGTTTTGGGGAAGAAAAAGTGTGTCTTATACGGCGAAAAATACGGTATCATGGAAGATGCAGGCCTGACATTACAATGCACTCAGGGCTAGGGAACTCCTCAAACTTCCTAATTTGCATACTTACATTTTGGGAATTGATGCATGGATTACAAAATAGTAAAGATCATTGTCATTAGCACCACCCACACTGTAAGCCTCTACCTGCAGGTTAAGGGTGGGTGCCACTGTTGACAGATTCCCTTTAAGACTGCCATTCCTCACAGTGTCCTGTGCCCCATATTGTTTAAATGGCAGAGGCGTTCTCATACACCCACATCACTGCTTCAGTGGTCTTGTGCTGTATACCGACAGGTAGGGCCAAAGTGGTGGCTGGTGGGGATTAAAGTCTCCTGGTAGTTTCAAAGAACGTCTGACATATCACAGAGACGTCAAAGAAAAAATTCTGCGGTGGTCTCAGTGCGGAATCCACCACAGATCAGAAGAAAAAGCAGTGAGAAATTTTCAGTAGTGCACTTCACTCCCTGTCTTGCAGGGATCTCTGTCCTGCAGCCCAATAAACTCATACTACATGTTTCTCTGTTCCTTCTCTTGATCTGTCAGGGTCTCAATACTCCAATCAATCAAAACTTTTGACTTTTTCTCTGTGAAAAATCTTACAGCAGCTAATAAATCACAAGAAACCTGGATTTCCATCACTAACGGGTCTATTCACACAGCAGAATTTTTGCTTGTGGAATTCCGCCTCAAATTAAAGCCCATAGACTTCTATGGGATTCCAAACTCCCATTCACACTTCTGAATTTCTGCTTGTGAAATTCCGCAAGCAGAAATTCAGAAGTGTGAATGGGAGTGCGGAATCCCATAGAAGTCTATGAGTTTTAATTTGAGGCGGAAATTCAGAAGTGTGAATGGGAGTGCGGAATCCCATAGAAGTCTATGGGTTTTAATTTGAGGCAGAATTCTGCAAGCAGAAATTCTGCCGTGTGAATAGACCCTAAGCCATACATGTATTCCCTGTTGGTGGAGTCTAGATGTGTGTAAATCTGATGGTTGTTTCTCATTTTTGTTTTTCAGAGCGGAACGATGAAAGAATCTGAGCAGAGCAAGATTCCAGCACAACGACCTCCACCTCAAGGTTGTTTGCAGTACATTCTCGACTGTAATGGCGTTTCAGTAGGACCAAAACCAGTCCAGGCTGTGTGAGGGGGTGATGAAGAGGGGTTCTAGCCAAAAAGAAAACAAAAAATGTTGTGCAGTATTTGCCATGTTTCAGTGCTGACCTGGACTGTGTTTTTCTATGCAGTGTCACCTCCTTCAGTCTAGTCTTTCCCTCTCTATGTTCTCGCCTGTGACGCTATCTTATCTTTTTCTCTGTTTGTGGTTCAGAGCTGATGTTACCAGTATACCCAGAATTGTGCCTCTTTCAAGTCCAACCTGTTTATTATAACTGATTTCTTTTTTATTTTAATTTTTTCCTTTTTTTACGTATTGTGGGGAATAACTCCTAACTCGAGTTTCAGAC
This sequence comes from Hyla sarda, assembly GCF_029499605.1. Lineage (NCBI taxonomy): Eukaryota > Metazoa > Chordata > Amphibia > Anura > Hylidae > Hyla > Hyla sarda. The sequence continues at coordinate 78,234,760 of NC_079194.1, read as the reverse complement.
CTCGGACTATACATGGAGTGTATGTGTGTATGTAGTGTGGACACGTGACCTGGAGATCACTTGCATGATCCAATCAGGAAGAGCATTGAGTTTAAATCCAGGTTTTATCTAAATTGGTGAATTCCGGGGCTACTTTTTTTTTGTAATTTTATAGATTTTGCTGTCATTGTTAGCATGAGTAGACTTAGTAAACATGGACTTTAGTACCGTCTGTTCTGTGATTCCATAAAACTTCATTCTCATGCGGAGGTGTGAATTCAGTACTTTTTAGCATTCTTGTGTAAATGTGATTTGCACGCCATATGGATAGGCCACTAGTGCAATATTTGTGGTGAAGTGTGATATGTTTCATTGTAGTCCACTTACTCAGTCCTGGCTTTTGTGGCTTACTAAGAGCACAGAACAAGTGACTGAACAACATAACTTATATCTATGGAGTTGTGCAGATCACCTTCCTTCTCCACATAGCTGCTTACTTATACCTTGTTCTTGTCGTCAGTCTGAGATGTAAATACTACAGAGAAGCTTGGAGTATGTTCCTTGACTTATTAATATACATGTATCTCTCAATAGCCATAATATGTGATGTGAGTCTCACATTGATTTATAGCCTAGCACTACCCAAAGAGGCAATAGGCAATCATGCTGTGCTTAAGCATTTTTATGGGTACAACAGTTATTGCCTTCATTCTTATGTTGATCCAAAGATCATAGTCTATTAGATTGGGTCAGCTACCTATGGATAGACTCCCTTCAGTGGGAGGAAGTGTACCATATACAGAATAGATATGATGGAGATATATTTATACTTTATATTAGTAAACCCATTTTCTTATTTAGAAATACAAGATGTAATACTGAGCTTTATGCTGTTAGTATGGAAGGTCCTTCACCAGCTTTAGTTGTTTGGCTCAGCAGAGGCATCACCATACTTGTATCCGGTTACTTGTGTGGTCTCTAAAATCCATATGACATGTGTTCCAGATGACTGTGTTAGTCACCGTTGTTATAATGCAAGATATCTGCGGAACCTGAAGGACCTGTTCTTATTGGCAGAGGGGCTTTTATAAAGCTTGTGACCTTACATCATAAGTTGGCCATACATGTTGGATGATTTTGATGGATCAACTAACCATTTAATGTGTATGGAGGTGTCCATACTCTCTTGCGATGGCAGATGTTGTGTGTGTTGGATTATAAGGGAGATAAGCCACTGCTGAACATGTCTAAGAGAAGCTTATCCGGCCAAAACATTCATGTGTGTGTTTATAGGATCTAAAGGTATAGCTATCGGCCGAATGAATGTTCAGCACATAGACAATTTAGGTGTATGGCCAACTTTAGAACCTTTAATTGCGAGATAGGTTCCAACATTAACCCATTGGTTGGCTTGTTCTGTTTGAGTAGACAGTCTTCAGTATCGCATACTGGCTTTCACTAGTCCCACTAGTTCTGTCTTTTCTTTGAGGGGGTTGTATGGGGTTAGAAAAAAAATGGTTATTTGGTTTCTTCCACAAAAAGTGCCACTCTTGTTCATTGCATGTGTCTGTTTTTGCAACTCAGCTTCATAAGGCCAAATTATCTTTAAAAGGGGTATTCCTCATTTAGAAAAATAAAATAAGTTGGTGGAGTAGTGAAAAAATAGAAAAAAAGCTATACTTAACTACCCTTGGTCCCCTGCAGCTCCCATTTAGCTCCTTCCGGTCCCCTGATCTCCTGTCTTCTTCCTGCCTCCAAGATGAGAGCTCGGTGCAGGACCTTCCCACTCAGCCAATTACTGTCCACAATGGGTGTCCAATCTTAGCCATGACTTGGGAAGCAGGCAGGTCCAGCCCGAGCTCTCGTCTCGGAACGGTCGTCTCAGAAGGTTGGGGGGACCGGAAGGGGCTGAGGGAGATCGGGGGTAGGTAGGTATAGATATATTTTTTAGGTTTTTCCAGGTCCCAGCAACATTCATTTCCAAATTCTGGAATACCCCTTTAACACAAATTGAAAAATCCACTTACCGGCATCTGAATCTAGGACAAAAAAAATTCTATTTGTAATAAATGGCACAGCCATTGGGCATTAGCCACCATGTTTTTAATCTCATACAGCCCTCTAAAGCCTTGAAACATGTTTTTATTTTTTATTTGTTGGACATTTTACGAATTGCAGCCTACTTGTCATACTTATCTCACTAACTCTGTGTCACAACTGTTGTGTTAACCATTTACCCCATTGTCTTCTACATACCAACTTGTGTCCTTTCCCTTTTTATTATGTCTGTATTTGTGTTCTACTGCCCCAGTTATAAGCCCATCTGTCTAAAATAGCATTATCCAAGGGCTGACATCACCGAACGTCATTAGACATCATTGATCATGACAGACTATTAAGTCTATTGCACTTTACCAGCTGTGAAAGTGTTCACTACTGAATTCCAAGGAAGTTGAGAAGTGATAATGGGGGCTTGAGGAATACAATTGTTAGCGCTCATTGTACAGCAAAGATCATCTCTTGTCATTTTGTGTCAAAGTGCAGCTAAAATGTAGTGATTGTAGATTCACAACAGCCTTACTGGCTTCCAGTTTCTTACATGTCACATACACTGGTCATCATTCAGTAGATACTTACCTATAATGTTTCCAGTTGGTGCATGCAGATATGTGTGGGTCCCACCGCTTGAGTCTCATTTTGTGTACGCAGTGTGACAGCAGGAATGGGTTAAGCCAACATAGGAAGCCAATAAGGGGTTAACTCTGTTTCTATTATACACAAATATGTTAAATGCCGCTAGTAACATTTGACATTACTATATATTTTTGGCATGTAAGCATGTTTCAGTGCAATGTTGTGGGAAACGGGTCAGTTGTCTTAAAATGTTGATTTCATGTATTTGTTTTAATTTTTTTTCTGTTGCTGTTTGTTAGAATTTTTATTTTGTACAAAGCCAGTTATGTGGCACAGAGTACATGATGGATGTTTGACTGCAGTGATTTATGTGAAATATTTTGTACAGCTTAATGTGCAATAAAGGAACTAACATCTGCCTTCAGTGTATGGTTTTTGGATCTAAACATCAAAGCAAAATGGAATATGCATTGCAGCAAATCTAGGATGGTGACAAAGAGAGATTTACAACAAATCCCTCACGTATGCTTTCATGTAATTGTGGTACAATATTATTTCTACATATATCATTAATATGGCGCTGTTGGAAGATACAATGCAGTAGCACTTGGAGTCACGGTCTTATGGGTCTATGTCCAGCTTTTCTGCCAATGGTCGTAAAGTCAATTCTTTTATGCTATTAAAAAAAAGATTTCCATGTAAAATTGAGCCAGGAATGATGAAAAAGGTCAGATTTGATGATGAATATATTGTTTGCCTAATAGAGTTATGTCCAAGCAATGTTTCTCTGTTCAATATGGCTGTGGCCATATATTGGCAGACTGGATGGAAAAAAAAGGGGGCTTCCTATATTGACAGGGAGGGAACTGATTCAGTGTTTAGAAAGGTTCAAACTAACCTAAACTCCATTGATGTCAGCATATAAAATGTCTCATTGGCACCTTTCTTTAATGGGAACCTGTTATCTCTTCCATTGGGGGGTGGTCTCCAGCAACTTCTCCTTGCCCCACCAGCCTTGATTGATAGATCTCTCTCTGAGTATAGAAAGATATCTGTCACTCAATGCAGGTGGAGCAGGCAGAAGACATTAGGGACTGCCCTGATGACCCGTGCTTTAGCAGGAAAGTGATGACAGGTTCCGTGTATAGTTTAGTATATAGTATAGGCTTCTTGCAATGCATTTGAAAAAACTCCAGACCCTTCCACTTTTTGTTATGTTGCAGTCTTGTGCTAAAATTAAAAATAAAATATATATTTTTTCCCATCATTCTGCACTGAGATTGTGAAATTGTAGATTTTTTGCACATTTACTAAAAAGAAGAAACTAAAATTTGGCATGGACAAAAGTATGCACATCCGTTTGCTATGACACTTAAAATGTATCTCTGGGGGCCTCCAATTTCTGTTGATCATCTTTAAGATGTTTCTACACAGTTTATTGGACATGATTTGAAAAGACTAAACCTGGTCTATATAAGTTCTCATACTTGACAACGCATCTGAGAATAAAGCAAGCCATGAGAGGGTAGGAACCACCTGTAGATTGTGAGGAGGCACAGATCTGGAAAAGTGTACAACAAATCTGCTACACTGAAAGCTCCCAAGAGCATAGTGGCTTCCATAATTCTTGAGTGAAAGAAGTGTGGAAAAAACAGGACTTTTCACAGAGCTGGGCGTCCCACCAAACTAAGTCATGGGGGCCGATTCTTGGTAAGAGAGATGAAGAACCCAATAGTCACTATGGTCCTATGGTCATTATGGTCTAAAGATCCTGTGTGCAGATGGAAATTCAACCATCACTGCAATACTTCATCAATCTGGGCTTCATGGCAGAATGACCGGAAAATGTTTCCTCTCAGTAAATGACATATGAAACATGCCTGGAGTATGAGAAATCACATAAAGGACTCTGTAAGATAAAAGATTCTCTATGAAACAGAGAATGAACTTTTTGACCTTAATTCTAGGCGTCATGTCTTGATAAAACCAGGCACTGCTCATCACCTGCCCAGTACTACAGTCATGGCCGTAAATGTTGGCACCCCTGAAATTTTTCTAGAAAATGAAGTATTTCTCACAGAAAAGGATTGCAGTAACACATGTTTTGCTATACACATGTTTATTCCCTTTGTGCGTATTGGAACTAAACCAAAAAAGGGAGGAAAAAATGCAAATTGGACATAATGTCACACCAAACTCCAAAAATGGGCTGAACAAAATTATTGTCTCCCTTTCAAAATTGTGGAAAAATAAGATTGTTTCAAGATGCTCCTTTAAACTCACCTGGGGCAAGTAACAGTTGTGGGCAATATTAAAAAAAAATCACACCTGAAAGCAGATAAAAAGGAGAGAAGTTCACTTAGTATTTGCATTGTGTGTCTGTGGGTGCCACACTAAGCATGGATAACAGAAAGAGGAGAAGAGAACTCTCTGAGGAATTGAGAACCAAAATTGTGGAAAAATATCAACAATCTCAAGCTTACAAGTCCCTCTCCAGAGATCTAGATTTGCCTTTGTCCACAGTGCGCAACATTATCAAGAAGTTAGCAACCCATGGCACTGTAGCTAATCTCCCTAGGTGTGGACAAGAGAAAAATTTATGAAAGGTGTCAACGCAGGAGGGTGGATAAGCAGCCCCAAACAAGTCCCACAGATATTCAAGCTGTCCTGCAGGCTCAGGGAGCATCAGTGTCAGCACAAACTTTTAAATTAAATGAAACACTATGGAAGGAGACCCAGGAGGACCCCACTGCTGACACAGACATAAAAAAAGTAAAGACTACATTTTGCCAAAATGAACTTGAGTAATCCAAAATCCTTCTGGGGAAACGTCTTGTGGACAGATGAGACCAAGATAGAGCTTTTTGGTAAAGCATATCATTCTACTGTTTACAGTACCTACATTGAAATATGGTAGAGGTTCAATGATGTTTTGGGATTGTTTTGCTGCCTCTGGCACTGGGTGCCTGAATGTCTGCAAGGCATCATGAACTCTGAGGAATACCAACGGATTTTGGGTCGCACTGTACAGTCCAGTGTCAGAAAGCTGGGTTTGCGTCCGAGATCTTGGGTCTTCCAGCAGGACAATGACCCCAAACATATGTCAAAAAGCCCCCAGAAATGGATGGCAACAAAGCTCCGGAGAGTTCTGAAGTGGCAGCAATGAGTCCCGATCTAAATTCCATTGAACACCTGTGGAGAGATCTTAAAATTGTTGTTGGGAAAAGGCGCACTTTTAATAGGAGAGACCTGGAGCAGTTTGCAAAGGAAGAGTGGTCCAACATTCTGGCTGAGAGGTGTAAGAAGCTTATTGATGGTTATAGGAAGCGACTGATTTCAGTTATTTTTTTCCTAAGGGTGTGCAACCAAATATTAAGTTAAGGGTGCCAATAATTTTGTCCAAAACATGTGTTACTGTAATCCTTTTCTGTGAGAAATACTTAATTTTCTGAAAAACTTCAGGGATGCCAACATTTACGGCCATGACCGTATCTCTACAGTAAAGCATGGTGGTGGCAGCATCATGCTGTGGGGTTGTTTTTCAGCAGCTCTCACCGGGAGACTGGTTAAGGGAAAGCTGAATGGAAGAAAGTAGAGGGATATTCTTAATGAAAGCCTGAGCTGATCCAGTGCGCTGTGGAGCTCAGACAGGGCTTCCAACAAAACAATGACCCTAAGCACGCAGCCAAGACAACACAGAAGTGGCTTTGGGAATATGCTTCAGTGGCCCAACAGAGCCCTGTCTGGAACCCAATAAAACATTTCTGGAGAGACCTGAAAATTGCTTCCACCGATGGTTCCCATATAACCTGACAGGGCTTGAGATAATCTGTAGAGAAGAATGGCAGAAAATCCCCAAATCCAGGGCCACAACGTAACAAAATGTGAAAGGGTCTTTCCGAGTACATTGTATACACATTAGATAAGCACCAGCTAAATTTTGATCAATCATCTCACACACTTTCATAATTCCGCCATTATAGTCATTGTTCATGATTACACACCATCCAACTTGTCTTAAGCATTTGGCCCCCTGATATATATGGGTCGAACAGTGCCAAATAGACATTACGGCGTCAGTTGGCAAATCTAAGGTTATCTTTGTTTCCTTCCTAAATATAATTTTGAAAATTGTTAACCACCATTTTTCTTATCTGAGGTGCATATCTGGTTGATATTGGTTTTTCCAACTTATTTCAAACCCTTCACTGTAAAATTGTTCATGTTATTCCATAAATACCATTATACTTTGAATTAGCCAAATGAAAATTGGTATAACAGTAGATCATCTGATACAATGAACATGGGCAATTGTATTCCTCATCTTCCATGCATGCTTCAGAGTCATTTTATGGACTGACAGTTTGAATCATTAATATTTTTACAAGGCAAAAATATTCCGAATAAGTGGTACTCAAACCATACAAACTGTACCAACGTGTTTGTCAAATGATGCTGCCATGATGATGAGTCAGGTAATTCCATGTTGGCTTTAGAGGGTGAACGAGCATCTCTGGAAATCTCTGTGATATCTAATAATGGAGTCAGTAAGGTATGCTGGTAAATCTATGTCTGTATACAATGCGACAGTATGCTGCAGATGCTTGCTACAAGTGGTAAGGCATTCACAAGTGTGAACCAGTATAAACATGAAGCCTCTTTAGACAGATGATCACTGGGGGTGTCAGGAGTTGGACCCTCTACGATCTAATATTGATGGCTTATTCTAATGATGAGCCATCAATTTTTAAAATCTGGATTACCCTTTCAATGGGCACACAAGGTACAGTTCCACTTTATAACCAAACATATCTCTGTTCTGTTCAGTTCTTTTTGATGAAGTTATTATTGGAGGTAGAAGAGTGTTATTGCATCAAGGGGAAATGTAGAGTGCAGGAAATAGCAACAAGGCACTCTGCACTCTAGGCAATCAAATTTACACAACATTTCAGTCCTTGGACCTTCAGCAGACACTGATTGACAAAGGTACTGTAGAAGATGGGAGTGACAATGATTTGTGAGCTCTGGAGCCCCCCAGCACTCTCAGCTATGTCACTCCTTAAGCACTAACCTCAGCAATGTTAAGAAGGACCAGTAAGAATAATTGGAGCACTTTCCACGCATGCACGTTGCTGCTCCATGCAGTTAGGGGACATTTGTCCTCCACACTCAGAATTACTGGAGCTCCCAGCGATCAGACCTCCACCAATCAACTGTTTATATCCAGTCCACAGGATCTTGGGATAACCCCTTAAATAAATTCATATAAACTAGAATAAAGTATACGTTTGTCAGGATTTGGTCTACCGTAATCTCATGTAGGACCTAGGGTTTCACCAAATGCTGAAATGTAATCGTTGTTTGCTTACTTTAGGTTAAGTATTTATTTTATTTTTTGTTTATAAGAAACATTTTCTACTTTCAACTCATGAAACTGTGGAATTGGCCTAAAGCCACAAGTCGTCTGAAAGAGCATTTCACATAGAATAAGCAGTAACATTTATTCCCCAGAGATAACCACTACTACTGCTATCCGTAGTGATATTGAATGCAGTAATACTCTGTAATAGTTTGTGTATCGATGCCTTACATTTCTGACAACCTGACAATTGGATATATGAAAGTAGACTGTAAATATTTTTATGGAAGGTATGTAGAAGTTGTAAGGCCCCTAATGTGAGTATATTTTCCGTTTTAATAGTGACTACTTCTGTCTGTGCCAGGTCTTCTGGGTGCTGGGCCACTCATTATCCAACATTTCTAAGTCTTTGGTCACTTTCCTCCAGTATTTGACAGACCAGACCATTTCAACAATATGTATCAGATCACTCCTGCCTTTTCACCAATATGTATTAGTATGTACCAGTATGTACTCCTTCTTTTCCATCAGTGTGTAAGAGCACTCCTTCTTTTTCACCAGTGTGTGTCAGACCACTCCTTCTTTTCCACCAGTGTGTGCCAGACCACTCCTTCTTTTCCACCAGTGTGTGCCAGACCACTCCTTCTTTTCCACCAGTGTGTGCCAGACCACTCCTTCTTTTCCACCAGTGTGTGTCAGACCACTCCTTCTTTTCCACCAGTGTGTGCCAGACCACTCCTTCTTTTCCACCAGTGTGTGCCAGACCACTCCTTCTTTTCCACCAGTGTGTGTCAGACCACTCCTTCTTTTCCACCAGTGTGTGCCAGACCACTCCTTCTTTTCCACCAGTGTGTGTCAGACCACTCCTTCTTTTCCATCAGTGTGTATCAGACCACTCCTTCTTTTCCACAGTGTGTGCCAGACCACTCCTTCTTTTCCACCAGTGTGTGTCAGACCACTCCTTCTTTTCCATCAGTGTGTATCAGACCACTCCTTCTTTTCCACCAGTGTGTGTCAGACCAGTCCTTCTTTTCCACCAGTGTGTGCCAGACCACTCCTTCTGTTTCACCAGTGTGTGCCAGACCTCTCCTTCTGATTCACCAGTATGTATAAGACCACTAAATGTTTTTCACTAGTATGTATAAGACCACACTTTCCTTTTCACAAGTATATCAGGCCAATTTCCTTTTCACCAATGTCAGACTACACCTTGTTCTTTTTGTTCTTCTGTGTGTCGACCACTAATTTCCATAAGCTTTTCTTTGTACTATGCCAAAGTTCTGTGTGTGCTAAACCACATGCGGCTCAGCTATTTACCTGGACGACTTCTTCTCCAGGTCTACTTTGTACAAGACCAGTCTTTTCCATCCTATGCTGTATGCAGCTTCTCTCGATTCTGTGCCAAATAACTCCTTCTTTAGATCGTATAGGTTCCAGACTAAACCTTTATCAGATTTCCCAGTTTATATATGCACCACAATTTTTTCCACCCACAATCTTACTTTTTGCTTAAAGGGGTACTCTGGCCCTAAGACATCTTATCCCCTATCCAAAGCATAGGGGATAAGATGTCTGATTGTGCAATCTCTTATGCACACCCACCTGTCTCAGCTGCACGAAGCGATGACCGCTCCGTGTCTGAAGCCTCACTACCACCAGAGTATCGTGATGTCACCACTCCGCCCTCTTGTGACACCCCGCCCCACCCCCTCAATGTAAGTCTATGGGAGGGGGCGTGATGACCATACTATTACACATGGTTTCAGTACATATTTGCGCTTTCCCTTTTTAATTCCTACAGTACCAATAATTGAATAACTCTGAATGCTATTGTGTGCTCCAGTGCCAATACAATCTTTATTATGTCATGAATATAACCAGGTTACCAAGCATGTTTGTTGCCCTAAAGTTTTGGCAACATGGGGTATGTTATGGTGCAAAATGTTATAAAATGCATTATAAATAGCATGGATCCGAAGAAGGTAAGTTACATACAACTGCATTATCCTTATGATTTAACTATTTGTCTGGTGTTTCGTGTTTTTTATTTATTTATTTTTTTATTAATGTGTTCTGGATTTTTCTCTAATCTGCATTGATAGTAAAATTCTTGAGATGTTATTCTAAAAATAGTCCTAAAGACCAGACTAATGGCATCCTATTGATCTGTCAGTCATACTGTCATTTCTGGATTATACCGGCGCAGGGGGAAACTAGTTTAGTAAATCGCAGAATCAGCAGCAGCTTGCTCAGACCACATGCAGACGCTTGATATCAGCCACAATGTTCTGCTAAACTGAGGAAGCAGAAAAGCTTCACATATTGCCTTTTCACAGATCTGCTGATCAGCTTACTAATGCATTTCACAATTCTGTACTAAATATATGTGAACTGCCTGCAAATATGGGATGTCAGCCAGGGTCATGCCATAATATAATACCTTGAATCATACACCATGAGAGGTACAATATTCTGTAATATCTGACCCTAGATTAGTCAGGAACAAATATCATGACATATTATGGAACTACTCTAATTATAGTCTCAATTTTGAACATACTAGTGTAGCAGGGCTGAATGTTACATTTAACTCTTTAATTTACTGTATTTGTGGTCAGCGATTGCACTGATTGGTTTAGCCAGAAATGTGTGTAACTCCCCAGATAACAAAAACCCAAGTTGTGGTTGTAATTAGGGATCGACCGATTATCGGTTTGGCCGATATTATCGGCTGATAATCACGATTTTGGACATTATTGGTTTTCGGTAATTACCTTGCCGATAATGCCCCGCCTTCCCGGCCAGAGACCACCGCCACCGCCGCTGCCCCATTGCTTCCCCCATCTCCGGATTTATAATTACTTGTTCCTGGGGTCCGCGCTACTTCTGACTCCTGCGATGTCCTGCGGCGTCCTGTGCGCTGCGCAATGACGAGTGACATCATCAACGCAACGTCACCGTCAGTGCGCACAGTGATAGCTCTGGACGACGCCGGAGTCAGAAGTAGCGCGGACCCTGGGCCCCGAGAGCAGGTAATTATAAAACCAGGGATGGGGGAGGCAATGGGGCAGCGGTGGTGGTTGGACTAGGGAGGACCCCAGGACAGGAAGCGGGAGAGAAGCATGCGGCAGCAGCAGTCTCTAGCCCCACAAAAGCCGCTGAAGTTCATTGATTTAAAGTGTCCACTTTAAATCATTGATCTGCAGGGCCCCGGGGGGGGTTGTGGTGGGTGTAATAGCCGATAACTTATACTGGATATATCGGTATCGGCCCTAAAAAATCGATATCGGTCGATACCTAGTTGTAATCTCAGGTCTTTCTCTAGTATAGTGTTAATATATATGTAGTGTTTATATCAAAAGGGGCTCTGTCTACTTAGAAGGGTCCCATAACAATCCCTTGCTGGGATCCCAAGTGATCAGTGTTAGTCTGTGGGGTAAGTTTGCAGTAAGTGTTCACGTTCTCTGCAGCGCTAACGCAGGGGAATTTCAGCATTACACAGTGCCCATTCAGTTCAATGAGTTGACTGTGTAACACAGGTCAGGTCCTCCAGAGTCAGAGACTCTTTGTTACCAGTCTCCAATTTGACTAAGTGATTGATACCTAGTACTGACCTCTTATAAGTATAGGTACTTTTGGGCCTCCTCAGAGTCCAGAACACTGCGGCAGCAGCAAGCTCAGCCCCTCCTATAGTTATGTGCCCTATAGGTCCAGAAATCATTGGATCCAGGTATAACTTCACTGTGTATAGTATGTGTTGGCCTAGGGACCAGTGTACCCCTATGGTGTCACCATGTCTTTTTTCTTTTTAGACACATCTCATGTGCTGAAGAACATTATGTCAGGTATAGTCAAAAAGCACAGGAGGCACCAATATTCAGGTCACCATACTCCTTTATTAATGGGAATGAGACTAGCAAACCACAAGTGGACTTATATGTACGGAAATAGAAAATAGGTTTGGCAATTTTCCCTGCAGTGCAAACCACACAAAGAAGCATCCTTAAAACGCAAATGAAATACAAGTCATTATATTGCCATTCTGTGTGTAAGTCCACTGCTAAACAACACATTCTACTGATCATCCAAAAGGGCTTAAACAGTGCATTACAAGATGACCTTGAAGGGGTACACCGCTGCTCAGCGTTTGGAACAAACTGTTCCAAACGCTGGAGCCGACGCCTGGAGCTTGTGATGTCATAGCTCCACCCCCTCATGACATCACGCCCGCCCACTCAATGCAAGTCTATGTGAGGGGGCGTGACATCCATCACACCCCCTCCATAGACCTGCATTGAGGGGGCGGGGCATGATGGGGCTATGATGTCACGAGCTCCCAGCTTAAAATTCCACTGCATCTGCCATTACCATCCCTCTGACATCCCTCTGAACAATAAAATGCCCTAGCAGGGTATGAGTGAGTTCAAACTGGTTTAAACCAAGCAAGATGTTTAAAGGGGTACTCCGGTGGAAAACTTTTTTTTTTTTTTTTTTTTTTAATCAACTGGTGCCAGAAAGTCAAACAGATTTGTAAATTACTTCTATAAAAAAGATCTTAATCCTTCCAGTACTTATTAGCTGCTGAATACTACAGAGGAAATTCTTTTCTTTTTTGGAACACAGAGCTCTCTGCTGACATCATGACCACAGTGCTCTCTGCTGACATTTCTGTCCATTTTAAGAACTGTGCAGAGTAGGAGAAAATCCCCCAAAGCAAACATCTGCTGCTCTGGACAGTTCCTAAAATGGACAGAGATATCAGCAGAGAGCACTGTGGTCATGATGTCAGCAGAGAGCTCTGTGTTCCAAAAATAAAATAATTTCCTCTGTAGTATTCAGCAGCTAATAAGTACTGGAGGGATTAAGATTTTTTAAGAGAAGTAATTTACAAATCTGTTTAACTTTCTGGTACCAATTGATTAAAAAAGAAAAAAGTTTTCCACCGGAGTACCCCTTTAAGTGTGTTGTAGAGGCAAGACCCAGTGTCTGTTTGGACCAGACCAGACCATTATTTTTTGGTCACTGAGTGTATATCGTAATTTCCTCAGCTTCTCCAGGTGGTGGGTACATGCAGCCAAAATGTTACCAATTAAAGGGGTATTCTGCAGTTTTGGAAACTGCCGGGCTTCCGAGATGGGGAAGTCATTCATTTCTACGGGAGGGGTGTAACGGCCGCAACGCCCCCTCCCATAGACATGAATGGAGGGGGCGTGGCGTGACGTCACGTCCCCGTCTCAGAAGCCTGGCAGTTTCCGAAACTGCAGATGCAGCTACGCAAAGAATGCGGGCTGCTGCCGGGAGATCGCGGTGGTCCCAGCGGCGGGCCCCCCGCGATCAGACTATCCAAAGGATAGGGGATAAGATGCTTTTGCCCGGAATACCCCTTTAATGCTGAAGATTTGAAGTTCTGTTTCTTAAAAATCTGGATTGTTTTCCCAGTGGGTGTGATTGTTTGATACTTATACTCATGTCCTTTCAGTACTTTACTTGGACTCTGATCTCTTTCATCAATGGATGATTTTATGTCATCTATTTACTGTGCTTTACAACACAGAGCTCTATATTTATACCCGGGCAATGACCACTGCTCAGAACCATATGAAAAGATCTATTATCTTTAGGGCTGAGATAAGATATTGTGCTTGTTAGATTTTGTGAAGGCATACTAAAGGATCATTACCAGACCTTCACATCTCTTCCATTGTATTTACTGTCATGAAGTCACAGAAATCCATCCAGTAACGTATGACAGGATGATGTGCCAAGGAATTGTATCATCAGGACAACACCAATAGCCCTTATGTATTTGTAGACTGTTATATTGTGCAATCTGAAATAAAAGGGCTATTTTGGTTGTATGTCCATAAAGATTGCATCACATTAACACACATATTTTTGCTTTGTCAATTTGCCATTGCCGCACTATAAACCTACTGGAATAGATAAATCCTGTACATTCTTTTAACAATGTGAAGTTTTTCTTGTACTTAACTTAGGGGGCCCATTGCAACCCCAAGGATTAGAATCTGATAATCTGCCCCCACATGGTGTGGACAAGCAAACGCCTTCAGGTCAAGTTCTCCTTCCACAGAATGAACCATCATCTGTAGGACACACATCATCTTCTGTCAGCAGCGAGGAGCCCCTGCCCAGCCGTCAGACGGAGCCCCCTCAAAAAACGCATCCACCGTTGAAGTAAGACCATACAGAATATGTATATATAAGTTGTGCATTAATACGCTTGGTTCTCAGAAGTAAACAGTATAAGGTTCTGTTCAGAGCCCATGTAGCTGATTCTGTCAAATAGCACTGCCTGCAGCACTGTTTCTTTTCCCTTGTCCAAATTTTATGACCAAATTTATTTGACAATGACCTCCAACAGATAGAAAAGAATACTATGCAACCCAAAAATCAGCATTGGATACTACTTAGATTAAAGGGGTAGACTGGCCAAAACTTTCCTATTAAAATATGGTCAGAGATTTTGTAAGTAAAATAAATAAATAAAAATTCTCTTTGATCTTCCTTGTTTCCGCACAGCTACCGGTTAAACGGAAGTCCACTATCTGCTGTCTGGCGCTTCTAGGTTCGGAAATGTGATAACACTGGCTTATCCAATCAGTGGGTGAGGCGGAACACCTCTGTGGCCGCTGATTGGTTAAGCTAGCGTGTGATGTTGCATCACCAAACTCGAAAGTTCAGACAGCGGGGAGCCAGTCCATTATACCGGTAGTGAGGCGGGAACAAGGAAGGTAAGAGAGCTCTTTTTTTTTATTTTATTTTTTTACTTGCAACCTCCCTGACCATATTTTAATAAGAAAGTTTGGTCTGGACAACCCATTCAATGACTTCTGAGCCTCATTGCAAATTTGCTATGCTCAAAATCTACACATAAAAGTTGATATACTAGCATCACATGCTGGCCATACATCTGTAGTAGCTGTCATCTGACAAGTATCTCCCCTGTTCACCCTATACACATTAATGCTTGGCTCGCCCAAGCGTTCATGTGTTCTGAATGGATAGAGGGGAGGTAAGCTGCTACCAAACCCTACAATTGGCAGCTTATCTTCCCGAAAACACAACAATCAAGCAGTTACATGCCAAACCCTTCTCTCCCCCAACATCTTCTTTTGGGAGAATATTGGGAGTCCTTCATGCACATTAGATGGTCAGCCAGTCCCACCAATATTGGAAGGTTCAGTCCACCTTTTGCTAATGTGTATGAGGGCATTCACTTAAAGGGGTTAAACCAAGATCCATTGGAGAGCAGAGCAAGGAACTGAATGATCGCTTCTGAAATAGCCTTCTAGGCTCATTTGACAGCCCCATTTACTGTAGGGGTAGAGTCGCACGGGGTGCATCCACAGCATATTTTACGATGGCAGTCACAGAGGGACTGCAGAGTGCACTTGCGGCAGCGGCCAGGTAGCTCTGTGGGTCCTCTTGTAACAGCAGATTTCCACAGCGGGAAATCCACCACTACGAGCGAACTCACTAAGCTACCCGGCTGGAGTCTGGAGCTCGCTCTGCAGTCCCTCTGTGACTGCAGTCGGCACATCTGCAGTGTAAAATACACTGCGGATGCGCCCCGTGTGACCCTGCCCTTAGTCAGTATATACTTATTGGACATTGCCAGCACACCCCATTGACAAGGTGAAATGGTAACACTCAGCTGTTAATTTATTCATGCAGTTCTAAAAGAAATAACAGATGAAAATCACAACTCTAGAGCGTTCTAGGAAAAGATAATTCAGCGTTATCAGGCATTAAGGCATTGGTTTATATGAAAAATACAAGAGTCATGTCAGGGGAACATACAAGTCCTCCTTAAAGGGGTATTCCAGGAAAAAACTTTACATATATCAACTGGCTCCGGAAAGTTAAACAGATTTGTAAATTACTAAAATTAAAAAAAATCTTAATCCTTCCAGTAGTTATCAGCTGCTGAAGTTGAGTTCTTTTCTTTCTGGCAACAGTGCTCTCTGCTGACACCTTTTCTTGTCTCAGGAACTGTCCTAAGTTTTAAAGGTTTGCTATGGGGATTTACTTCTACTTGAACAAAACCTGAGACAAGCAGAGATGTCAGCAGAGAGCACTGTTGTCAGACAGAAAAGAACAACTCAACATCGGCAGCTGATAACTACTGGATGGATTAAGAATTTTTAATAGAAGTAATTTACAAATCTGTTTAACTTTCTGGAACCAGTTGAGATACATATATATATAATTTCAGCGGCACACCCGTTGGTTCGTGTCCAAATAGTGGGATTTTATTGACCCATATCAAATGCGACATTTCAACAGCATCACGCCGTCTTTTTCATGCATGATTCATGATGCTTGAAAAAGATGGCGTGATGCCGTTGAAACGTCGCATTTGATATGGGTTATCTATGCAGTCTGCGATTGGGACCGCAATTATTTGCTTGCTCCCCGGAACTTTCTGATTATTGTGGTAGTGCTGCCTACCTTTGGATTGATATATATATATATATACATTTCCTGGAATACCCCTTTAAGAAAACTTGGTCTCTGAACTGTGGACCTACATCTTTTGCAAAACTACAACTCCCAGCATGCCCGGACAGACAACGGCTGTCCGGGTATGCTGGGAGTTGTATTTTGCAATAGCTGGAGGTCTACACTTTGGAGACCACTACTGCATCCAGATTATTAACACCACTTCTGCATCAATCTGCACATTCAGCATTAGCCGTCTACAGATAGATTGTAGCACTTCATCACTTTCCTTATTTAGAAGTCATCTTTGTCTCCTACACCTGATAGCCCTATTATGTAATAGTACAGAAAGATCTTTCCTCATTTTGCAATCAGCATTAAGCCCTTGTATTATTAGAAACACATCCTATCACGTGAGCTCGGTATTGGGAGGTGTCCTCGAGAAGGAAGGAAATCCTTGTGTGATTAGTCACGTTCCTCCCACATTCTCACTGTACAGTATCTCTCCTGCCTTGTAATAACCGGAATAATGATCTTTCTCCCATCACCTACCTGATATTTGTCTTTACTCTCTACACCTCCCCTATAAGCACAGGCAGTTATTATAATAAAAGCTTCTTTGCATTATTAAATATACATTATTCTGTTAATACAGGGTTCCCTCAAGTTACAATATCAATCAGTTGCAGGACGACCATTGTATGTTGAAACCATTGTATGTTAAGACCATAACTCTATGGAAACCTGGTAATTGGTTCTGAAGAACCCAAATGTCATCCAAAAATAAGAAAAAGTGAGGATTAAAGAAAAATGAGTAGATAACTAATATAGATATAGCAAGTCCTTACATATAAAAGTATGAAAGATCTGCTGGGAGCTGTAATCACTGTCAATGTAGAGGACCGGAATGTTCTAAAAAAGTAACATTGAGCCTCCCTCACCTGGAACAGCTATCCCAGGCACAGGTAAAGAGTAGTACAGAGCATGTAATACCTCCCTGTACTGTAGGGGGCGCTACCAGACAGCCAGTCAGTGCATGCACTTTACGCTGCGCAAAATCTGCTGTGCGGCAAGAAATACGCAGCGTACCCAGCAGCAGCCCTGTGTGCGCAATGAAGTTTGGAGGTGAGGCAGGCGCGCTGATGTAACTCCAAACCGCCTCCAAACCTTACTACAAACACCGGGCTGCGGCCGTATGGCCCTGTGTGTCTGCTTATAGCGTATGGCCCTGTGTGTCTAGCGTATTTACACAGCATGATATAAGCTGCGTAAATGCTATGTGTGACCCTACCCCTAAGCTATACCTATCTGTTAAAGCTAATGCGCAGAAGCAAAGCCAATCGATCCTGGTTAGGGCTGGGCGGTATACCGGTTCATACCAAATACCGTCATTTTTGTGCTGAACAATATGAATTTTAACCCATACCGCAATACTGGTTGGGCCCCTTCCCCTCGGGAATGAATGAATGAGCCCAGCACTCAGCTGTCCCCACATCAGGGAACTAATCACAAGCCACCCACGAGCACTGTTCTGCCCCCCAATTAATTATCTGCCCAGCGCAGTCCCCATCGGGGTAAATACGGATATGTCACCCGCATGCGCTGCCCTCCTCTTACTCATGTTTGTTGCGGCCGCCGGCGCTGACACTCTATACCAGTGGTCTTCAACCTGCCGACCTCCAGATGTTGCAAAACTACAACTCTCAGCATGCCCAGACAGCCGTTGGCTGTCCGGGCATGCTGGGAGTTGTAGTATTGCAACATCAGGAGGTCGGCAGGTTGGAGACCACTGCTCTATATTGTGTGGTATCCCTATGCCCGGGCTGCAAAAAATAAACAAAATAAACTTTAACTCACCTCCTATTGGTCCGGTATCGGCCTCATCTGCTTCCTAGTGAATGGAATGTCGGACAGCCGTCAGCCTATCACCAGCCGCAGCAATGTTCCGCCTCGGCCGCTGATAGGCTGAGCCCACTGTCATGTAAGAAGCCGCCCAGAGCTCCTTACATGACAGTGGGCTCAGCCTATCAGCGTAAGGCCGACGTCAGAACATGCATGAGTTTATTTTGTTTACCTTGTGTCTGCGCCGGCGGGGGCAACAAACAGCACAAGGAGGGCAGCGGGTGACATGTGAGTATTTACCCCGATGGGGGCAGCGCTGGGCTGATCATTTTTGTTGGGGGGGGGGGGGGGGCAGAATAGCACAGCGCTGGGCTGATAATTAATTTTTATTGGGGGGGCAGAATAGCGCAGCGCTGGGCTGATAATTCATTTTTGTTGTGGGGGGGGCAGAATAGCGCAGCGCTGGGTTGATAATTTGGGGGGGGGGAGGAAATACCGTTACATACCGTGGAACCGCCGAAAGTTACAAAAATACTGTGATACGCAGATTTGGTCATACCGCCGATCCCTAATCCTGGTCCAATACTAAGAACCAAACGATGGTTAAAAAGAACGAGCAGAGCATTCAGCCCCTTAAAGGGAACCAGTGGTCAGTCTAAAAAATTGCCCTGACTCCAACTTTGTTTACTTTCTTGTTATGACCTCTGTTTCCAATATATAGAATTATTATTTGGTTGACTAGTCAGATGGGCATGAGATAAGGAGGCTGAGGGGGCGAAAATCATGTTTTTGCGGGAGGGGAAAACTCCTATTTACCCCCTGAATTAAGCTGTAATAAAGTTCCCGCCCATCTGACTATTCAGGGAAACTTATGAATAGTCAACAATCTATATATCCCCTATATCTCAGGAACAGGGAACATAGCAAGAAAGAAAAAAACTGATTTGGAATCAAGGCACTCAAGGGTATACAATAGTATAAAAGCTGCATTTTTTTGGACCAACACAAGTCCTCTTTAAGCCTTTTACTATGGTTTCATATGCCCTGTGCTTTAAGGGGTACTCTGCTGAAAACAGGTAAGGACAAGTAAGGACAAGCAGGGCTCTGTACACTGAGGACAAGCAGATCTCTGTGCACTGAGGACAAGCAGGGCTCTGTGCACTGAGGACAAGCAGGGCTCTGCACACTGAGGACATGCAGGGCTCTGTACACTGAGGACAAGCAGGGCTCTGTGCAGTGAGGACAAGCAGGGCTCTGTACTCTGAGGACAAGCAGGGCTCTGTACACTGAGGACAAGCAGGGTTCTGTACACTGAGGACAAGCAGGGTTCTGTACACTGAGGACAATCAGGGCTCTGTACACTGAGGACAAGCAGGGCTCTGTACACTGAGGACAAGCAGGGCTCTGTACACTGAGGACAAGCAGGGCTCTGTACACTGAGGACAAGCAGGGCTCTGTGCACTTAGGACAAGCAGGACTCTGTGCACTGAGGACAAGCAGGGCTCTGTGCACTGAGGACAAGCAGGGCTCTGTGCACTGAGGACAAGCAGGACTCTGTGCACTGAGGACAAGCAGGGCTCTGTGCAGTGAGGACAAGCAGGGCTCTGTATTCTGAGGACAAGCAGGGCTCTGTACACTGAGGACAAGCAGGGTTCTGTACACTGAGGACAAGCAGGGTTCTGTACACTGAGGACAATCAGGGCTCTGTACACTGAGGACAATCAGGGCTCTGTGCACTGAGGACAAGCAGGGATCTGTGCACTGAGGACAAGCAGGACTCTGTACACTGAGGACAAGCAGGGTTCTGTACACTGAGGACAAGCAGGGTTCTGTACACTTAGGACAAGCAGGACTCTGTGCACTGAGGACAAGCAGGGCTCTGTGCACTGAGGACAAGCAGGGATCTGTGCACTGAGGACAAGCAGGACTCTGTGCACTGAGGACAAGCAGGGCTCTGTAGACTGAGGACAAGCAGGGCTCTGTACACTGAGGACAAGCAGGGCTCTGTACACTGAGGACAATCAGGGCTCTGTACACTGAGGACAAGCAGGGCTCTGTACACTGAGGACAAGCAGGGCTCTGTACACTGAGGACAAGCGGGGCTCTGTGCACTTAGGACAAGCAGGACTCTGTGCACTGAGAACAAGCAGGGCTCTGTGCACTGAAGACAAGCAGGACTCTGTGCACTGAGGACAAGCAGGGCTCTGTGCAGTGAGGACAAGCAGGGCTCTGTACTCTGAGGACAAGCAGGGCTCTGTACACTGAGGACAAGCAGGGTTCTGTACACTGAGGACAAGCAGGGTTCTGTACACTGAGGACAATCAGGGCTCTGTACACTGAGGACAATCCGGGCTCTGTACACTGAGGACAAGCAGGGCTCTGTACACTGAGGACAAACAGGGCTCTGTACACTGAGGACAAGCAGGGCTCTGTGCACTTAGGACAAGCAGGGCTCTGTGCACTGAGGACAAGCAGGGCTCTGTGCACTGAGGACAAGCAGGGCTCTGTGCACTGAGGACAAGCAGGACTCTGTGCACTGAGGACAAGCAGGGCTCTGTAGACTGAGGACAAGCAGGGCTCTGTACACTGAGGACAAGCAGGGCTCTGTACACTGAGGACAAGCAGGGTTCTGTACACTGAGGACAAGCAGGGTTCTGTACACTTAGGACAAGCAGGACTCTGTGCACTGAGGACAAGCAGGGCTCTGTGCACTGAGGACAAGCAGGGATCTGTGCACTGAGGACAAGCAGGACTCTGTGCACTGAGGACAAGCAGGGCTCTGTAGACTGAGGACAAGCAGGGCTCTGTACACTGAGGACAAGCAGGGCTCTGTACACTGAGGACAATCAGGGCTCTGTACACTGAGGACAAGCAGGGCTCTGTACACTGAGGACAAGCAGGGCTCTGTACACTGAGGACAAGCGGGGCTCTGTGCACTGAGGACAAGCAGGACTCTGTGCACTGAGAACAAGCAGGGCTCTGTGCACTGAAGACAAGCAGGACTCTGTGCACTGAGGACAAGCAGGGCTCTGTGCAGTGAGGACAAGCAGGGCTCTGTACTCTGAGGACAAGCAGGGCTCTGTACACTGAGGACAAGCAGGGTTCTGTACACTGAGGACAAGCAGGGTTCTGTACACTGAGGACAATCAGGGCTCTGTACACTGAGGACAATCCGGGCTCTGTACACTGAGGACAAGCAGGGCTCTGTACACTGAGGACAAACAGGGCTCTGTACACTGAGGACAAGCAGGGCTCTGTGCACTTAGGACAAGCAGGGCTCTGTGCACTGAGGACAAGCAGGGCTCTGTGCACTGAGGACAAGCAGGGCTCTGTGCACTGAGGACAAGCAGGACTCTGTGCACTGAGGACAAGCAGGGCTCTGTAGACTGAGGACAAGCAGGGCTCTGTACACTGAGGACAAGCAGGGCTCTGTACACTGAGGACAAGCAGGGTTCTGTACACTGAGGACAAGCAGGGTTCTGTACACTTAGGACAAGCAGGACTCTGTGCACTGAGGACAAGCAGGGCTCTGTGCACTGAGGACAAGCAGGGATCTGTGCACTGAGGACAAGCAGGACTCTGTGCACTGAGGACAAGCAGGGCTCTGTAGACTGAGGACAAGCAGGGCTCTGTACACTGAGGACAAGCAGGGCTCTGTACACTGAGGACAATCAGGGCTCTGTACACTGAGGACAAGCAGGGCTCTGTACACTGAGGACAAGCAGGGCTCTGTACACTGAGGACAAGCGGGGCTCTGTGCACTGAGGACAAGCAGGACTCTGTGCACTGAGAACAAGCAGGGCTCTGTGCACTGAAGACAAGCAGGACTCTGTGCACTGAGGACAAGCAGGGCTCTGTGCAGTGAGGACAAGCAGGGCTCTGTACTCTGAGGACAAGCAGGGCTCTGTACACTGAGGACAAGCAGGGTTCTGTACACTGAGGACAAGCAGGGTTCTGTACACTGAGGACAATCAGGGCTCTGTACACTGAGGACAATCCGGGCTCTGTACACTGAGGACAAGCAGGGCTCTGTACACTGAGGACAAACAGGGCTCTGTACACTGAGGACAAGCAGGGCTCTGTGCACTTAGGACAAGCAGGGCTCTGTGCACTGAGGACAAGCAGGGCTCTGTGCACTGAGGACAAGCAGGGCTCTGTGCACTGAGGACAAGCAGGACTCTGTGCACTGAGGACAAGCAGGGCTCTGTAGACTGAGGACAAGCAGGGCTCTGTACACTGAGGACAAGCAGGGCTCTGTACACTGAGGACAAGCAGGGCTCTGTGCAGTGAGGACAAGCAGGGCTCTGTGCACTGAGGACAAGCAGGACTCTGTGCACTGAGGACAAGCAGGGCTCTGTGCAGTGAGGACAAGCAGGGCTCTGTACTCTGAGGACAAGCAGGGCTCTGTACACTGAGGACAAGCAGGGTTCTGTACACTGAGGACAAGCAGGGCTCTGTGCACTGAGGACAAGCAGGACTCTGTGCACTGAGGACAAGCAGGGCTCTGTAGACTGAGGACAAGCAGGGCTCTGTACACTGAGGACAAGCAGGGCTCTGTACACTGAGAACAAGCGGTGCTCTGTGCAGTGAGGACAAGCAGGGCTCTGTGCACTGAGGACAAGAAGGGCTCTGTACACTGAGGACAAGCAGGGCTCTGTACACTGAGGACAAGCAGGGTTCTGTACACTGAAGACAAGCAGAGCTCTGTACACTGAGGACAAGCAGGGCTCTGTGCACTGAGGACAAGCAGGGCTCTGTGCACTGAGGACAAGCAGGGCTCTGTGCACTGAGGACAAGCAGGGCTCTGTGCACTGAGGACAAGCAGGGCTCTGTGCACTGAGGACAAGCAGGGCTCTGTGCACTGAGGACAAGCAGGGCTCTGTGCACTGAGGACAAGCAAGGGCTCTGTGCACTGAGGACAAGCAGGGCTCTGTGCACTGAGGACAAGCATGGCTCTGTGCACTGAGGACAAGCAGTGCTCTGTATACTGAGGACAAGCGAGGCTCTGTACACTGAGGACAAGCGGGGCTATGTACACTGAGGACAAGCAGAGTTCTGTACACTGAGGACAAGCATTGCTCTGTACACTGAGGACAATCAGGGCTCTGTACACTGGGGACAATCAGGGCTCTACATTGAGGACAAGCAGGGCTCTGTACACTGAAGACAAGCAGGGTTTTGTTTACTGAGGACAAGCGGCCTCTGTACACTGAGGACAAGCGGGGCTATGTACACTGAGGGCTCTGTGCACTGAGGACAAGCAGAGTTCTGTACACTGAGGACAAGCAGGGCTCTGTACACTAAGGACAAGCAGGGCTCTGTACACTGAGGACAAGCGGGGCTATGTGCACTGAGGACAAGCAGAGTTCTGTACACTGAGGACAAGCAGAGCTCTGTACAGTGAGGACAAGCAGGACTCTGTACACTGAGGACAAGCAGGGCTCTGTACACTGAGGACAAACAGGGCTCTGTACACTGAGGACAAGCAGGGCTCTGTATACTGAGGACAAGCGAGGCTCTGTACACTGAGGACAAGCGGGGCTATGTACACTGAGGACAAGCAGAGTTCTGTACACTGAGGACAAGCAGGGCTCTGTACACTGAGGACAATCAGGGCTCTGTACACTGAGGACAATCAGGGCTCTACATTGAGGACAAGCAGGGCTCTGTACACTGAAGACAAGCAGGGTTTTGTATACTGAGGACAAGCGGGCTCTGTACACTGAGGATAAGCGGGGCTATGTACACTGAGGGCTCTGTGCACTGAGGACAAGCAGGGTTCTGTACACTGAGGACAAGCAGGGCTCTGTACACTGAGGACAAGCAGGGCTCTGTACACTGAGGACAAGCAGAGCTCTGTACAGTGAGGACAAGCAGGACTCTGTACACTGAGCACAAGCAGGGCTCTGTACACTGAGGACAAGCAGGGCTCTGTACACTGAGGACAATCAGGG
Source organism: Hyla sarda (assembly GCF_029499605.1). Taxonomy (NCBI): domain Eukaryota; kingdom Metazoa; phylum Chordata; class Amphibia; order Anura; family Hylidae; genus Hyla; species Hyla sarda. The sequence continues at coordinate 78,210,529 of NC_079194.1, read as the reverse complement.
CTCTATACACTGAGGACAAGCAGGACTCTGTACACTGAGGACAAGCAGGGCTCTGTGCAGTGAGGACAAGCAGGGCTCTGTGCAGTGAGGACAATCAGGGCTCTGTACACTGGGGACAATCAGGGCTCTACATTGAGGACAAGCAGGGCTCTGTACACTGAAGACAAGCAGGGTTTTGTTTACTGAGGACAAGCGGCCTCTGTACACTGAGGACAAGCGGGGCTATGTACACTGAGGGCTCTGTGCACTGAGGACAAGCAGAGTTCTGTACACTGAGGACAAGCAGGGCTCTGTACACTAAGGACAAGCAGGGCTCTGTACACTGAGGACAAGCGGGGCTATGTGCACTGAGGACAAGCAGAGTTCTGTACACTGAGGACAAGCAGAGCTCTGTACAGTGAGGACAAGCAGGACTCTGTACACTGAGGACAAGCAGGGCTCTGTACACTGAGGATAAACAGGGCTCTGTACACTGAGGACAAGCAGGGCTCTGTATACTGAGGACAAGCGAGGCTCTGTACACTGAGGACAAGCGGGGCTATGTACACTGAGGACAAGCAGAGTTCTGTACACTGAGGACAAGCAGGGCTCTGTACACTGAGGACAATCAGGGCTCTGTACACTGAGGACAATGAGGGCTCTACATTGAGGACAAGCAGGGCTCTGTACACTGAAGACAAGCAGGGTTTTGTATACTGAGGACAAGCGGGCTCTGTACACTGAGGATAAGCGGGGCTATGTACACTGAGGGCTCTGTGCACTGAGGACAAGCAGGGTTCTGTACACTGAGGACAAGCAGGGCTCTGTACACTGAGGACAAGCAGGGCTCTGTACACTGAGGACAAGCAGAGCTCTGTACAGTGAGGACAAGCAGGACTCTGTACACTGAGCACAAGCAGGGCTCTGTACACTGAGGACAAGCAGGGCTCTGTACACTGAGGACAATCAGGGCTCTATACACTGAGGACAAGCAGGACTCTGTACACTGAGGACAAGCAGGGCTCTGTGCAGTGAGGACAAGTAGGGCTCTGTGCAGTGAGGACAAGCAGGGCTCTGTACACTGAGGACAAGCAGGGCTCTGTACACTGAGGACAAGCTGGGTTCTGTACACTGAGGACAAGCAGGGCTCTGTACACTGAGGACAATCAGGGCTCTGTACACTGAGGACAATCAGGGCTCTACACTGAGGACAAGCAGGGCTCTGTACACTGAAGACAAGCAGGGTTTTGTATACTGAGGACAAGCGGGGCTCTGTATACTGAGGACAAGCGGGGCTATGTACACTGAGGGCTCTGTGCACTGAGGACAAGCAGGGTTCTGTACACTGAGGACAAGCAGGGCTCTGTACACTGAGGACAAGCAGGGCTCTGTACACTGAGGACAAGCGGGGCTATGTGCACTGAGGACAAGCAGAGTTCTGTACACTGAGGACAAGCAGAGCTCTGTACAGTGAGGACAAGCAGTACTCTGTACACTGAGGACAAGCAGGGCTCTGTACACTGAGGACAAGCAGGGCTCTGTACACTGAGGACAATCAGGGCTCTATACACTGAGGACAAGCAGGACTCTGTACACTGAGGACAAGCAGGGCTCTGTGCACTGAGGACAAGCAGGGCTCTGTGCAGTGAGGACAAGCAGGACTCTGTACACTGAGGACAAGCAGGGCTCTGTACACTGAGGACAAGCTGGGTTCTGTACACTGAGCACAAGCAGGACTCTGTGCACTGAGGACGAGCATGGCTCTGTACACTGAGGACAAGCTGGGTTCTGTACACTGAGGACAAGCAGGGCTCTGTACACTGAGGACAAGCAGGGCTCTGTGCACTGAGGCTCTATGACACTCTCCCGACTCACACAGCAGAATGATTGACAAGCCAGGAGTCTGCACAGAGCCCTGCTTGTCATGTTAACCTTTCCTGGATTTGGTCTCTGCACAGTGACATAAATCACTGAGAGATGGGAAGTTCTGATCAGTGGGGGAGCCTGTATGTGCAGCACATGGCTCCTCATGGTACATATTACATCCTCTGCGCCACCAGATATACTCCATGAGGCACTTTACTCTCATATGGCATAAAATTGATAAAGCTTGAGACACACAGGTACAGGATGGTAATATACTATGGATCTGTACAAAATTGATCCATCCTATGGCCATGTGTAAAATCGAGCACACTGTAGGTTGTCAAGGTTATCTATTAAAACAATAACTACCCATTTTCTTTTAAATGGGCACTGTCATGAACTTTTTTTTGTTATGATGTAGTACTTATGTACTACAACATATTTCTAATATACTTCAATTTATTTTTTATTTTTTTTGGCGGTTAAAATTTTGTATTTTGCTTTTGAAATCCTGCCACTAGGGGTCTCCCTCCTAGTGGCAGGCAGCCGCCTGCTGTGACGTCACAGCTGAATTGGGACCGATCCCAGCCGGGCATCGGTCCGAATTCAGTCAGCCTGTGCTCGCTCCCTGAAACAGCACCACTCCTATCCACAGGTTTCAGGTGGTATTGCAGCTCAGCCCCATTCACATCAATGATGCTCAGCTGCAATACAACACATAACCCATGGACAGGTGTGGTGCTGTTTTTAGAAGAAAGTTAAAGTGTTTTTCTAAATCGTGGACAGCTCCTTTAAAGGGGTACTCAGGCCCTGAGACATCTTTTCCCCTATCCAAAGGATAGGGTTACGGCGGGACCCCCGCAATCTTACATTCGGCACCCACCTCTTTGAGCTGCACGCTGCCATCAGACGTCACACGGGGGCGGAGTCGTGGCGTCACCATACTCCGGCCCTGTGGTTGGCACCCGTGAATTTATGAGCTGACAGAGCGACGTGCAGCTCAAAGACGTGGGTGCCGAATGCAAGATTGCAGGGGTCCCCAGCGGCGGGACCCCCGCGGTCAGACATCTTATTCCTATCCTTTGGATAGGGGATAAGATGTCTTAGGGCCGGAGTGCCCCTTTAATTCTTGAACTTCTCATATAAAGAAGTTGTCTGGGATTTGAGATGCATGGTTGCTTTTTGTCTCAGAAATGGCACCACACCTTTCCATGCCACTCACAAACAAGTAGGCCCTGTATTTAGGGAAAGTTACCATGTTTTCACTACACTGCACAACCTCTTTAACCTGTGGAAGGTTTGAATTATTCATCTTTTTCCTGAACTCTTATGAGCCTATAACGGTTTCTTTGTGTATGCCCAGGGATTTCTCATCTTACCTTATCACCACAATGTATTGTTTTTCCTTTTATTATGGAAAACATATGGTTGTCACTGGAAACAATAGCTGTGCTGCTGTGTAGTCAGGTGGAAGCAGTGCACCCAAAGAACTCTGATAATAACCAATCAAATCCCATATACATGTTTCTTCAGGTCTTTCCACCACCAACATGGCTGCCATATATGCACATGCTTGTTGTCATGCCTTTGTGCTTTTTCCATCTTCTTTTCTTCCTATAGTAAAATTATTTCTATTTTTCTTTAACTAGCAAGTCCCAGTCTCTGACCAACGCCTTCAACTTCACCCAGTCATCGTTCTTCCACTCATCAAACACCAACGATGAAGCAAAAGCAGACACTATCCGGAATCTAAGGAAGTCCTTTGCCAGTCTGTTCTCTGATTAAATCACATAAAACCAATAGTAAAGGATAATTCTGCAGCTAACACTATGGAGCGTATATAATAACCTAAACTCAATATTTACAAGAGATGAACTATAGGAAGCTTCTTACCTCTGTGTATTAGCAGTAGGCCTCCTTGCCATAATACTCGGAGCATACGTGTTTGTTGCTGGTGTATAAGCACTATTGTGGTGTGAAAATTCAGGTATGGAGACTGAGCCATAATCTCCAGCTTTAACAGTTATCCCATATATATATATATATATATATATATATATATATATATATATATATATATTATTTTTTATTTTTTTGTCAATCCCTATAGATAAGATGGTAGAGTGCCTGAAAAAAAAATAGCTCTTCTGATTGAGTTTTAGGTGTTTCCATGATTTTTGTGCTTGTATCTACCCATTAGTTTTCCCCTGAACTCTTACAGCTCCAACCAGCTTGGACTATAGTGCCAATATATTATTCAGTCTATGTTCTAGTAGGGATTGTTATTCATTTACAAATAAGTCATATGAGCCGGCTTTACTACAACTCCCTTCATCCACTAGCGACTTGTTTCTCACTTGCATCAGAGATATATTTTCCCTTTTGCTTTGGGCTTCCTACCAAAACCAGAACCAGATCTCAAAATCGAGAACTGGAGATTGCATTACTTTACCATGTAGCCATCTTTCCTAGTTTGTGGTTTATAAAACAAAATAGGAAACGGACTTCTAGAGACTACTTTGCCTAAATCTGGCCATACACTTTAGATTATTGTAGGGCAAACCCAACAATTTTGATGAGATCCATCAACCATGTAATGTCAATGGTGGCTTCCTAACTCTTCCCTTACAGATAATATTGGACAGAAAAGGATCAGGATATTGTATTTCTCAGAAGAGATATGCTGCCACCAGATAGTTCTAGCAATGGCTTACATCCCTCTTTCCGCATCTATATGGGGGAATAGAGAATTCGGCTGACAGCTAACTAATATTAAAATTATCAAGCTTAAAGAGGTTCCCAAATTTTCACATATTGATGGCCAATCCTCGGGATAGGCTATCAATACCTAATCGATGGCTTCCCGCTGGTCAACTGTTCTGTACAGCCACCATGACCGGACGTGCACTTTGAATGGAGCCAAAAGCAGATGACTCTTCACTGTGTAACGGCTGTGAGCAATCTGCTTCTGCCCTCCTCGTATGTCAAGATACCTCAGCTATGATGATCAGCTGGGGAGCAAGATGTTGGTTTCCTGACAATAGGCCATCAATATGTGGAATAGGAGAACCCCTTGAAAACCTTTTGCACAAGAGTGTATTAGAATATTACATTATATATTGCACAAACAGTGCCTATAGCTCCACAGTGTACAGCATACAGGGACCCCTGCTAATTTTGTATGTTTGCCCACTGACAAAGAAATGATTAGTCTATAATTTAACAGTAGGGTTGTTTGAGCAGTAAGAGACATAATAACACAAAAAATCCCAAAAAAACACATTTCAAATAAGTTATTAATTAATTAGCATTTTATTTAGTGAAATAAGTATTTGATCAGGAAGATTTCTGGCTCCCAGGTGACTTTTATACAAATGACAAGCTGAGAACAGAAGCACTCTCTTAACCCCTTGCCGCATATGGATGTTTATAAACGTCCATAAGCAGCTCCCGAGATATGACACGCGCTCAGCAGGTGAGCGCACATCATACCCTGTGGGTCCAGGTTGCTATGAGCAACCAGGACTCACTGCTAATGCCGGACATCGGCGATCGGGCTGATGTCTGGCATTAGCTCTTTAGACGCGGCTATCAAAGTTGATCGCCGCGTCTAAAGTGAAAGTAAAAGCTTCCCGGCAGCTCAGTCGGGCTGACCGGGACTATCGCGGTAAAATCACAATTTCCCGATCAGCTAGAACGCAAGAGGAGGGTGCCTTACCTGCCCCCTGCATGTCCGATCAGCGATTTATTGCTCCAAGCCTGAAATCCAGGCTTGAGCAATCAACCGCCGATAACACTGATCAATGTATTACAATGCAATGGCAGGGATCAGTGTATTGAATCAATGTACTGCATGTTATAGTCCCCTATGGGAACTATAACATTGCAAAAAAAAAAGTGAAAAAAGTTAATAAAGATGATGTAACCCCTTCCCCCCCCCAAAAAAACTGTGTAAATAAAAATAAACATATGTTGTATCGCAGGGTGCGTAAATGTCCAAACTATAAAAATATATCGTTAATTAAAATGGCCCACGCGCAAAAAATTCCAAAGTCCAACATAGCGTATTTTTGGTCACTTTTTATACCATAAAAAATTAATAAAAAGCAATCAAAAAGTCTGATCAAAACAAAAATGGTACCGATAAAAACTTCAGATCACTGCGCAAAAAATAAGCCCTCTTACCGTCCCGTACATGGAAAACAAAAAAGTTATAGGGGTCAGAACAGGACAATTTAAAACGTATACATTTTCCTGCATGTAGTTATGATTTTTTGCAGAAGTACGAAGTACATTTTAATCGGATGGACCTACAGAATAAAGATAAGGTGTCATTTTTACCGAAAAATTGTACTGCGTTGAAACGGAAGCCCCCAAAAGTTACAAAATTGTGTTTTTCTTCCATTTTGTCGCACAAGGGGTTTTCTTTTTTCGTTTCGCCATAGATTTTTTGGGTAAAATGACTGATGTGTCATTGCAAAGTAGAATTGGTGGCGCAAAAAATAAGCCATCATATGGATTTTTACATGCAAAATTGAAAGGGTTATGATTTTTAAAAGGTAAGGAGAAAAAAACTAAAGTGCAAAAACGAAAAATCACCAAAGAGGGAAGGGGTTAAAGGGTACTATAAAAGACAACTTTCCACAGAGGCAATCGACCAATCAGATTACAAACTCTCCACCATGGCCAATAAGAGAGAGCTGTCCAAGGATGCCAGGCACAAGATTGGAGACCTACATAAGACTTGAATGGGCTACAAGACCATCGCCAAGTAGCTTGGTGAGAACTTTACAACTGTTGGAGCGGTTATTTATGAATGGAAGAAACACAAAATAGTTGTCAATCTGCAAAGAGAAAAGGAGAGGGACAAAACCCCTTCTGAGATATGGGAAAACCTAGCGGCCAACTACAAGAAATGTCTGACCTTTGTTATTGCCACCAAGAGCTTTGGAACCTAAGTCGTAAGTCATGTTTTGGAAAGAGTTCGAATACTTATTTCAATTTATAACTTATTTGAAATGCATTTTTCTGGAAAAAATTTTTTGTCTCTCACTGTTCAAATAAACCTACCATTAAAATAATAAACCTACCATTAAAATAATAGACTGATCATTACTTTGTCAGTGGGCAAATGTACAAAATCAGCAAGGGATCATATAATGTTTATCTTCACTGTAAAACCACAGTGATAAGATGTGCCTTTGTACCTCAGGGTTTAAAGGGGTATTCTGGCCAAATACATCTTATCCCCTATCCAAAGTATAGGGGATGAGATGTCTGATCGCTGGGGGCCCGCTGCTGGGACCCCCCTGTGATCTCCATGCAGCACCCGCATTCCATGCTGGGCTGATTTTCCAGTCTCGGAAACTTCTGTGTCTCCAAGACAGGAGAGGTGATGTCACACCACACCTCCTCCATTCATGTCTATAGGAGGGGGCGTGACGGACGTCACGCCCCCTCCTATAGACATGAATGGAGGGGGTGTGGCGTGACTATCATGTAAGAATGCCTTCTAATTCAGGTGGACATGTTAAAGGGGTACTCTAGTGGAAAACTTTTTTTTTTTTTTTTTTTTATCAACTGGTGCCAGAAAGTTAAACAGATTTGTAAATTACAATTATTTCTATTAAAAAATCTTAAGCCTTCCAGTACTTATTAGCAGCTGTATACTATAGAGGAAATTCTTTTTTTTTTTTTTGGGATTTCTTTTCTGTCTCGATCACAGTACTCTCTGCTGACACCTCTGTCCGTGTCAGGAACTGTCCAGAGCAGGAGATAATCTCCATAGCAAACATATGTTGCTCTGGACAGTTCCTAAAGTGGACAGAGGTGTCAGTAGAGAGCAATGTGGTCGAGACAGAAAAGAAATCCAAAAAGAAAAGAATTTCCTCTGTAGTATACAGCCGCTAATAAGTACTGGAAGGATTAAGAATTTTTAATAGAAGTAATTTACAAATCTGTTTAACTTTATGGCACCAGTTAATTTACTAAAAAAAAGTTTTCCACCGGAGTACCTGTTTAAAATACACAAGACTGACATACGTAAGGGTGAGAATTGAGGCGACAGGTGATTGTGTACTTTAGGATTAGTAAATGATCCCAGAGAGCTCTTCATGCCTTCAAAATGGCAGATTGTGGTTTCCTATCAATTTTTACTTTTAATGTAAGAAGAACAGCTCTGGAGCACAAACAAGTGCAGCTATCACAAGCAACATACAGTAAAAGTTAAGATGAAAGAAATGTTCAGAAATTTCTGAAGAGATTTATTATACGGTCCGAGAGAAGGGATTTAAAGGGGTACTAGGGTGGAAAACAAATTTTTTTTTTTTTTTATTAAATCAACTGGTGCCAGAAAGTTAACCAGATTTGTAAATTACTTCTATTTAAAAATCTTAATCCTTCCAGTACTTATCAGCTGCTGTATGCTCCACAGGAAGTTCTTTTCTTTTTGAATTTCTTTTCTGTCTGACCACAGTGTTCTCCATTGAAACCTCTGTCCATAGACAGAGGTGTCAGCAGAGAGCACTGTGGACAGAAAAGAAATAAAAAAAATAAAAGAACTTCCTCTGTAGTATATAGAAGTTTATAAGTACTGGAAGGATTAAGATTTTTAAATAGAAGTAATATACAAATCTGTTTAACTTTGTGGCACCAGTTGATTTAAAAGAATTAGTTTTCCACCATGGTACCCTTTAAGTCTATTTTGAGAAATTCATCTTGATAGTAGTTAGTACATTTTATGTTGTATAATAAAACTGTCCTCCTGGCGACCAAGAGCTGTAGTATGAGTGAAATAAGTCTATTGTAAACTGTGTTATAGTGCTGTGTAAATATCATTCAGTTGTATAACTTTGCTATTTCCTTCTTTGTAATTTGACGCTTGTACCCTCCCACTCTTTATACAGCTCAATGCAAAATGCCGTCCATAATGTAGCAGCCCTCGTTGTTGTAGACTACATTATAGTTAATCTCAGAAGGAGAAAGTCTATGTACATAATATATACCATACAAATAAAGAGAATTACCTAAACCAGTTGTGGATTTTAATTGGGTGTTTATTTGTATCATATTTTGTGCTGCCGGTTACCTGTCTGGCAATATCAGGATAACCCCTTCTTTATACTATAATCAGGGCTTGATCAAGTTTGGTAAAGGCTTTTTACGTTTCTCACTTTTTGTTGTACCAAGAAAGAAGTGCTGCTAATGGTGTCCACCAGATTGATGGCATTAAAGAGGCACTGTCATTGTTAAAAACTTTTGATATATTGCAGGACTCATTATAATATGACATTTCTCAATATACACCTGTTAAAAAAAAAAAGATAATTCACCTGAAATTCAAGCTCAAAATAGCCACCACTAGGGGTCGCCTGTCTTTTAGCCAGACAGACTAGTCTAGATTTTACAGCATACTGGATACCGGCCGTAAAGCATACCGGTATCCAGTATAGGAGATTTCTATTGTGTATGCAAAACTACAGATAATGGATGTGTGGACATGCTGGGAGCTGTAGTTTTAAAACAGCTGGAGGCAACACTGCTCTAACACAGTTATTTACAAACATTGCAGCTTCAGTTGTTACTAAACTACAACTCCCAGCATGCTGAAATAGTCAAAGCTTTCTCGGACTCCTGAATGACAGAGAAGTTGATCAAACATTCAGGAGTCTGTGAAAGCTGAATGACACACATAGTGGCAGCTATGCTGATTAGCATCCAGCTTTACTAGGAGAAGATAAAACAGATAGAACATGTATTCATAAAAATGCTGTACTTTTATCTAAAAAATTCCTTGCACTAATTTTATAAAGATCTATTCTTATATTTATACATTTTATCCTGTTATGAATTCACCATAATATCTTCTGACTACTGCAGGCAAGCTCCAAGTATCTTCCTCTGACACATGACACAGCATAAAACCAGAGAGGAAAGGGTTACAGAGTAGAGAGTACTGATTGGCTGACTGCACAGGCTTGCTCCTGTGAGGGAGACAGACTGACACGCCCCCTCCAGCCTGCACAATGAAAAAGTAACTCACCAGCAGATAAATGCTTATATCTCTGGATATATAGGTCCGAGACACATAAAAATGATATCCACATGATCAGGATTGGGTCCTGAGTAACATATCACTTTTTTTCTTTTTTTTTTTTTTTGCACTATGACAGGTACCCTTTAAATATGGACATTTGACCACCAAATTCTTCGAGTTAGCTTTGCCTCCCAGAGTGTTTGGGAAGGGCTTAATGGAACCGGTTGGTGGAGGCCCTTAAAGGGGTACTCCGCTGCCCTGCTTCAGAAGCTCCGCTCCCCATCGTTCGGAAGTTTATTGTTCGTGACGTCATACATATTTTTTTCAGTGTTTATGCTCCAACATGCCCATACACACCCACCCACCCAACAACAGTACAGTTACATGTACAATACAAACTGACAACACTGGTACATTCAGTGCTGGAAAATAGGGGGTTAAAGGGGTACTCCACTGCCCTGCTTCGGAAGCTCCGCTCCCCAGCGTCCGGAAGTTTATTGTTCCGAATGCTGCGTGCGGGCTTCCGTGTTCAGGGCCGCCCCTTGTGACGTCACGCCGCCCCCCTCAACTTCCTTTAAACCCCCCTCTGACCTGTTGGCACAGGCATGTAGGGCGCATGACACTGATGATAACGATACTTACCTATCCATGATCCCTTTTGTCCGCTATGCTTCTTATTCAGGCATCAGGCTTGGTGCATATGCAGCACTCCAGAATCTCACTGACGTCACCTGCTTCCCCAAGTCTGCTCTCAGCCAGGCCAAGTGAAGATGCAGCCGCGGTGATGTCAGCGTGCTCCTGGAGCTCCGCCTGTGCACCAAGCCTGCTGCCCGAATAAGAAGCATAATGGACGAATGGGACCATGGATCAGGGATAGGTAAATATCATTCTCATCAGTGTCACCCGCACTACCTGCCTGTACCCATAGGTTGGTGCAGGTGACACTGATGATAGACTCCCTTAAAAGAAAACCTATTCAACAAAACTGTATCAAAACCATTTGCCTAAACCACTGAAAAAGAGCAGGATGGATACACTTTACTGTTCATATGATGAGTCTTGTAATTCTAAGTTAAAGCTGCTTGTAGAGCTATGTTCTTCCACACTACTAAAGAATATATATATATATTTTTTTTGCAAATCCAAATGCATTGCCCCACCCCTGCGGAGCAGCTAGCTGCAGAAATGAAAAACTCTTTCAGCAGCTCATTACACAAAGACTTTCTGCAGCTGCCAGCTAAGTAGTGTCATGCAGGAGTATATTCCTAAATACCATATATACTCGAGTATAAGCCTAGTTTTTCAGCACGATTTTTCGTGCTGAAAACGCCCCCCTCGGCTTATATTCGAGTGAACTCTCCACCTGTCAATCCCTTCTCAGTGGTCTTCAACCTGCGGATCTCCAGATGTTGCAAAACTACAGTTCCCAGCATGCCCGGACATCGGCATGCTGGGAGTTGTAGTTTTGAAACATCTGGAGGTCCGCAGGTTGTAGACCACTGCGGCCTTCGTCATCATCCAGACCCCCCTTTAGTTTTCTACTCGCCTCCCCACGGTGGGAAGGAAGGGTGAACTGGTCTGTGACTTCCCTGCGCATGAACGTCCCTGTGCGTCGTCGTCATGGCAACGTCACTAGTCCGGGGCCGGCCCGGAGCGGAGAAGAGGACAGCCCGGAATGACTAACCCTCCCCACCGGATTGTCCCTGCAGCATAGATGGCCCGGACCAGCTCACCCTTCCTTCCCACCAAGGGGAGGTGAGTAGAAAACTAAAGGGGGGTCTGGATGATGATTAAGGCAGCAGTGGTCTTCAACCTGCGGACTTCCAGAGGTTTCAAAACTACAACTCCCAGCATGCCCGGACAGCCATCGGCTGTCCGGGCATGCTGGGAGTTGTAGTTTTGCTACATCTGGAGGTCCGCAGATGTTGAAGACCACTGATGAAGGGATTAACAGGGGGATGATGTATTTCCCACCCTAGGCTTATAGTCGAGTCAATAACTTTTCCTGGGTTTTTGGGTTGAAATTAGGGGCCTCGGCTTATATTCGGGTCGGCTTATACTCGAGTATATACGGTACATTAAGTTATATTTTTTGACAAAGTAAAAATTGCTTCCATGACCAGAGAGATGATCAATAAAATTAAAATACAACTGAACCTTTCAAAGAACTTAACATCTATTCTGATCATCCAATGAATTCATAATGTATTTTCTTTATTGAGAACAGACCACCTATAGCCAAGTCAGACCAGTTGTATCTTTACATGAAACACTTGATTTATTTTGTAACATTTGTCCAATCTTTTGGGTTTTGGTAAACATGCTCCTTGAAATAATTTTCCACCAATATTTTCATACATTTAGGTGTATTATGTTTAACCTCTTCAGGACATAGGGCGTATGGATACGCCCTGCATCCCGTATCCATACGCCCGTGGGAATTCCGGCCCCCACCGCTAGCCGGTTGGGGACCGGAGCCGGATGCCTGCTGAAATCGTTCAGCAGGCATCCCGGCATATCGCCCAGGGGGGTCATTATGCCCCCCCATGTCGGCGATCGCCGCAGATCGCTGGACAATTCAGTCCAGCGATCTGCGGCGATTCCGGGTCAATCGGGTCTCCAGTGACCCGGTGACCCGGAATTACTGGCTGTTTGGGGCCGTCTCTGACGGCCCCGAACAGCCAGAGCCTGCAGGGGTGAGGTGGCACTGGTGCCACCTCACGATCGCCCTGATTCGTCGGCCGGATTACCGGCCGACCAATCAGGGCGCCTGCTGCGGGTGTCACTCCCGCACCCACTCCGCCCCTCTTCCGGAGGACGTGAGTGGGTGCGGGACGTGCACCCCGGGTGCTGGGGACCCCGATCCCCGGCGTCAATGTTGGGATCGGGGCCCCAGGAGCAGCGGCGGCGGCGGTGACGACGAGGGACTGACTCTCCGGTGTGGATCGTTGGAGGTGAGTGACAGCCTCCTGCTGTTGCTTAGCAACAGCTCCCAGCATGCAAAAAGGGCATGCTGGGAGCTGTAGTTATGCAACAGCAGGAGGCAGACCACCACAACTCCCAGCATTCCCTTATGGGCATGCTGGGACTTATGGTTTTGCAACAGCTGGAGGCACATTTTTTCTATGGAAAAGTGTACCTTCAGCTGTTGTATAACTACAACTCCCAGTTTGCACAAACAGCTAAAGTGCATGCTGGGAGTTGTAGTGGTGCATCTGCTGGTTGCATAACTACAACTCCCAGCATGCCCGTTGGCTGTCGGTGACTGCTGAGAGTTGTAGTTTTGCAATAGCTAAAGGCACACTGGTTGTGAAACTCAAATTTTTTTTTTACCTAACTCAGTGTTTCACGACCGGTGTGCCTCCAGCTGTTGCAAACTACAACTCTCAGCAGTCACCGTACACCATGCACCGTACATACTGGGAGTTGTAGTTTTGCAACAGCTGGAGGCACACTGGTTGTGAAACACTGAGCTAGGTCACAAACTCAGTGATACATAACCAGTGTGCCTACAGTTGTTGCAAAACTACAACTCTCAGCAGTCACCGACAGCCAACGGGCATGCTGGGAGTTGCAGTTATGCAACAGCTGGATGTCCCCCCCCCCCCCCCCCAATGTGAACGTACAGGGTACACTCACATGGGCGGAGGATTACAGTAAGTATCTGGCTGCAAGTTTGAGCTGCCGCAAACTTTCTGCTGCAGCTCAAACTGCCAGCGAGAAACTACTGTGAACCCCCGCCCGTGCGACTGTACCCTAAAAACACTACACTACACTAACACAAAAAATAAAATAAAAAGTAAAAAACACTACGTATACACATATCCCTACACAGCCCCCCTCCCCTCCCCAATAAAAATGAAAAACGTCTGGTACGCCACTGTTTCCAGAACGGAGCCTCCAGCTGTTGCAAAACAACTCCCAGTATTGTCGGACAGCCGTTGACTGTCCAGGCATGCTGGGAGTTTTGCAACAGCTGGAGGCACCCTGTTTGGGAATCACTGGCGTAGAATTCCCCTATGTCCACCCCTATGCAAGTCCCTAATTTAGGCCTCAAATGCGCATGGCGCTCTCACTTTGGAGCCCTGTCTTATTTGAAGGCAACAGTTTAGGGCCACATATGGGGTATCGCCGTACTCGGGAGAAATTGTGTTACAAATTTTGGGGGGTATTTTCTGCTTTTACCCTTTTTAAAAATGTAAAATTTTTGGGAAAACAAGCATTTTAGGTAAGAAATTTTTTTTTTTCTACATATGCAAAAGTCGTGAAACACCTGTGGGGTATAAAGGTTCACTTAACCCCTTGTTACGTTCCCCGAGGGGTCTAGTTTCCAAAATGATATGCCATGTGGGTTTTTTTTTTTGCTGTCCTGGCACCATAGGGGCTTCCTAAATGCGGCATGCCCCCAGAGCAAAATTTGCTTTCAAAAAGCCAAATGTGACTCTTTCTCTTCCGAGACCTGTAGTGCGCCAGCAGAGCACTTTTCACCCCCCATATGGGGTGTTTTTTGAATCAGGAGAAATTGGGCTTCAAATTTTTAGGGGTATTTTCTGCTATTACCCTTTTTAAAAATGACAAATTTTTGGGAAAACAAGCATTTTAGGTAAAAATTTTTTTTTTTTTTTTACATTTGCAAAAGTCGTGAAACACCTGTGGGCTATTAAGGTTCACTTTATCCCATGTTACATTCCCCGAGGGGTCTAGTTTCCAAAATGGTTTGCCATGTGTTTTTTTTTTTGCTGTTCTGGCACCATAAGGGCTTCCTAAAGGTGACATGCCCCCCAAAAACCATTTCAGAAAAACATACTCTCCAAAATCCCCTTGTCGCTCCTTCCCTTCTGAGCCCTCTACTGTGCCCGCCTAACAATTTACATACACATATGAGGTATGTGCTTACTCGAGAGAAATTGGGCTACAAATACAAGTATAATTTTTTGTCCTTTTACCCCATGTAAAAATTAAAAAATTGGGTCTACAAGAACATGTAAGTGTAAAAAATGAAGATTGTGAATTTCCTCCTTCACTTTGCTGCTATTCGTGTGAAACACCTAAAGGGTTAAAACACTTACTGAATGTCATTTTGAATACTTTGGGGGGGGTGTAGTTTTTATAATGGGGTCATTTATGGGGTATTTCTAATATGAAGACCCTTCAAATCCACTTCAAACCTGAACTGGTCCCTGAAAAATACTGAGTTTGAAACTTTTGTGAAAAATCGGAAAATTGCTGCTGACCGTTGAAGCCCTCTGGTGTCTTCCAAAAGTAAAAACTCATCAATTTTATGATGCAAATATAAAGTAGACATATTGTATATGTGAACCAAAAAATGTATTCGTAATATCCATTTTCCTTACAAGCAGAGAGCTTCAAAGTTAGAAAAATGCAAAATTTTCTAATTTTTCATCAAATTTACGGATTTTTCACCAAGAAAGGATGCAAGTATGGACAAAAAATTTACCACTATGTTAAAGTAGAATATGTCACGAAAAAACAATCTCGGAATCAGAATGATAACTAAAAGCATTCCAGAGTTATTAATGTTTAAAGTGACAGTGGTCAGATGTGCAAAAAACGCTCCGGTCCTTAAGGCCAAAATGGGCTCCGTCCTGAAGGGGTTAAAGGGGTACTCCCGTGGAAAACTTTTTTTTCTAAATCAACTGGTGCCAGAAAGTTAAACAGATTTGTAAATCACTTCTATTAAAACATCTTAATCCTTCCAGTACTTTTTAGGGGCTGTATACTAAAGAGAAATCCAAAAAAGAAATGCATTTCCTGTGATGTCCTGACCACACTGCTCTCTGCTGACCTCTGCTGTCCATTTTAGGAACTTTCCAGAGCAGCATATGTTTGCTATAGGGATTTTCTCCTATTCTGGACAGTTCCTAAAATGGACAGCAGAGGTCAGCAGAGAGCACTGTAGTCATGACATCAGAGGAAATGCATTTCTTTTTTGGACTTCTCTTTAGTATACAGCCCCTAAAAAGTACTGGAAGGATTAAGATTTTTTTTTAAGAGAAGTGATTTACAAATCTGTTTAACTTTCTGGCATCAGATGATTTTAAAAAAAAAGCTTTCCCCTTTAAAGACAGAAAACCGCTGAGAAAGTTACATTTTTAGAATGTGTCCCAGTCTAAGAAAGTCTCATTTTATCCTGTGAAATTACGTAACTAAGGTGCAGCTGCCTCAGTCGTCCATTCCACGTCACTTATGTCATAATCTAGGGCAGGGTAAGGAATTCTGGGAGTGTGCAGTACAGTATCCACTATACAAAGCTTTATAGATCACACTATATATATACAAAGTGTAGGTTTATTTGTATAAGTTCTGGCAGAAACGTTCAGTGTTCTTTAACTTGTATGTAATAAATGACTTATATGTAGAAGATCCCATTACAAAAGGAAACAACTTACCAGACAATGTAAAGCTACTTGAAGGAAATTGTCAGTGATAGCGTTGTTGCGGTTAAATGTAAGGAAACTGGGGGATGTCTTCCAGTGAAAACAATTCATTTCCTTTTTTGTCAAATATTGACAACTTAGTTTGCATCAGAGATAAACTTAGGTTTGAGATGGGATAAGCTGTGGTCTATAGGGACCTTGGTAAAATAAAAATAGACTCTGAAATGGGATTAGAGCCAACAAGAAAAAGACAAAAGTATATTTCATCCTGATATGCACATAGAGGAACCCAGTGCTATAAGGAGTCAGAGTACAGGAAGAATGACATATAATGGGTGACATATATTAATTACACAAATTCCACAGTGATATATATTAAGATACTTTACAAATATAGGAGAATGTGATGTCAGAGGCCTCTCTAGACCCCACTGCAAACTTTGTCACCGACTTTGGGCCATCTCTCTAATAAGTAAAGATGCTGTGATGTCATAGCACAATAAGAGTAATAAGCACCATAACACAAAGATAATGCACATAGTAAAGTCACAGTACAGAGGTAATGACCCCAAATTCAACTGCAATCTATGCACCCTTTTTATTGATAATTTTTTCACAGTGTTAGGCTACTTTCACACTGCTGTTGGCCCACGTACATAAACAGCCGTTCTTTTTTTATTATTTATTATTTTTTTGTTTCAGCCTATAACAACCGTTATCGGAACAGGGCACAATGGGCAATAACGGGTCCCGATGAATCCTATTTACTATAATGGAGTCCTTCGGGCATCTTTATTTTGAAGCGGGAGAAAAAGGCAGCACAAGCAGTATTTTTTCTCCGGGTACTCCCCCGGCCTCCCCAATGGCCGTCACATGGCCGTGTTCTATCGCCAGTGTGAAAGAAGCCTTAGAGATAGCAGCAGGGAGAGGAAAGCATTACACACCAGCTCAGATTGTAGACGCGGAGAGAAACCCAGGAGGACAGCTCCCACCGGCTGGAGATAGAGCAGAAACCAGATACAAAGCAGTTTGCAGGGGAGAATCATATAGGCTGTGTACAATTATAGAGGGACTATAGAGCTTACATAACACTTATAGAGAAAATGTTGGAGGTTTTTTTTGCACCATAAAAAAATGTGGTTTCAAATTGGAAACCTATGTAAAATATACATGGGTAAGAATGAAGTTTGCTTTACATGGATTTCGCCTTCAGGTTCAATATTTTTTCTGTCACAGGAAAATATACTTGGTAGTCAAATACATGTTTATGGGGAAACAGCTCATATATGGGAGGGGATTTAAGGATAATATCTAAGAAATAAAAAAAGTGAGCATTATTACAGGAAAATATACTTGGCAGTCAAATACATGTTTATGGGGAAACAGCTCATATATGGGAGGGGAGCACCTGATTTAAGGATAATATCTAAGAAATTAAAAAAATGATTACAGGAAAATGGTAATTAGTAGCTAAGAGAAGGTACCTGAGCACTCACTCAGTAACTTACATATCTTTACAAATGAAGGAGCTCTATGGAAAAGGACGGTTTCATAATAGCTTTTTAAAGATGCATTTTTGTACGTGTATTACGGTTGCAAGTCCCAGCCTAACCACCAGTGTGGCCAGGGAGGGGTCCTCAGTCCTGCATTCAAGCCAGAACTTTCATCTGTAATAAAATAACTAACCACAGTCCATTTTAATGCAGTTCTTAGGCTTTGGTCATATAGCAGAATTAGGAGGCTAAAAAGTAAGCCTTTAAAGGGGTACTCCGGTGGAAAACAATTGTTTTCATATCAACTGGCTCCAGAAAGTTAAACAAATTTGTAAATTACTTGTATTAAAAATCTTAATCCTTCCAGTACTTATCAGCTGCTGTATGCTACAGAGGAAGTTCTTTTTTTTTTTTTTCTTTTCTGTCTGACCACAATGCTCTCTGCTGACAGCTTTGTCTGTGTCAGGAACTGTCCATAGTAAGAGCAAATCCCTATAGCAAACCTATCCTACCCCGGACAGTTTCTGACATGGACAGAGGTGTCAGCAGAGAGCACTGTGGTCAGACAGAAAATAACAACTCCACTTCCTCTGTAGTATACAGCTACTGATAAGTACTGGAAGGACTAAGATTTTTTAATAGAAGTAATTTACAAATCTGTTTAACTTTCTGGCACCAGTTTCTTTGAAAATGTTTTCCACCGGAGTACCCCATTAAATTTGTGCAGAATCCGTGTCTAAAATCTGTGGAATTTTTGGGCCCTTATTTTAATGTATATTTACCTGTGGACGTTTTGTTCCAATGAGGAAATCTGCAGCAATTCTATGTGGAAACGCACAGATAGGTGATATTGTTTTTTTTTTTAGCATTGTGTGGACAATTAAAGCCATCTCCCATTGAAGTCGATTTCCATGCACAAACACACTGAAGAAATCAAAGCAGATTCCACATCCAACCCAGCTCAGATTTTAGCCATGTGAACCCATACCCAGGGGGTTTTCTAGTTGGTGTTTTTTTGTCATGTAGGAGAAGTAAACTAGTTGAAAAAAAGGAAAACAAGGCTAACTTTCCTCCCTGCTCCCATGCTGCTACCTTTCCAACACTGTCCGTTCCCTGCTGATTTCTGGTACTTGGTCTTGACATACAACAAATGCCTATTTATCCAAACAGTAGCTGGAGCAGTAAATCAATTCAGAAAGCAATTGGCTAATCGGGCATTCCCAACCATTTCTTATGTGTTAAGATCAGGTATCGCTTGGAGGGAACTGGGCAGTGCCAGAACGACAAGAGTGGGGAGGTAAGTACTCTAAGGCTTGTTATGTTTTTTCAACCAAATTACCCCCTCTAAAAATCCTGCTAGGTAACCCCTTTAAGCCAAAGTTAGGATCAGACTTAAAATAGAGTAGGATCAGTCTTGAATTTTAGGCTGGCATTACGCACAACAGCTTCCACAGATTTTTTTTACGGAGTTAAGTCAAATACAGAAATGAATCCAGCAAGAAGAATAGAAGTCTTTTCTTTGTATACGCTGTTTCTTTTTATCTACTCCTGGCTTTGGTTTAAACAACTGAATAAGAAACTGCAGCACACCAACATAACAATTGTAGCCTGAATGCTCTCCACCTTTGGTGAATATTCTCCACCAAGCCTTGGTGAAAATAACAAAGGATAGAACTAAAACTAAACCTAACTTAAGACCCTGCATGTCCTAAAGGAGCAGAGGACAGTACGCCAATAGTGAGTTGTCCATCACGCTCATGTATAACTAGAGACTTCAAACGCAAGAACGGCAATCCAGCGTGGGTAAGTAGAAAATCCAGATTTTATTAACTCACGGTAAAAACGGTTAAAAAAAACAGCAGATCAGACACGTTTCAGGCGCATGCGCCTGAAACGCGTCTGATCTGCTGGTTGTTTGTACCGTTTTTACCGTGAGTTAATAAAATCTGGATTTTCTACTTACCCACGTTGGATTGCTGTTCTTGCGTTTGGATTTGTGTGCACCAGGCTGGGTGCGAATCCGTGTCGAGGGTGTACGGGTGGAGCAAGCTGGATTACATTGCCTAAATACATAACTAGAGACTTGCAATGGTGGGCACAAACTACAACAAAACACATGAACCTAGCAAACCATAAGAAATATGGAAGGGAGCAAAGAAAGGGAAAAAAGATTGGTGTAAGGGGTCCTAGGAAAGGGGACAGCTCGGCTCCAGGTCGTGGATCCCACAAATAAATTCCTGCCATTATTCTAATTGGAGGCAAACAGGGCTTTAAAGGGGTACTCCACTGGAAAGAGTGCCCTTGATAACCCTGCATCATTGCAAACAACGCCTTTCATGGGCCAAGGAAAAACATTAATGATCTTGGACACACGGAAGAAGAATTTTATTCTGTTACTAACGGTTTGATGGTTTTTTTTGGTTTAGATTTTTCCGCAAAGTAATTTGTGAACATATTATAGATTATTTACTTGTCACTTATCTAAAACTGGCCTAAGGATGTGAAATGTAGCTCTGCGCCTAAGTCTACGGGGGAGATTTATCAAAACCTGTGCGGAGGAAACGTTGTCCACTTACCAAGAGCAACCAATCAGATTGCTTGTTTCATTTTTCACAGGCCTTCCTAAAAATGAAAGTTGATTGGTTGCTATGGGCAACTAGGCAACTTTTCCTCTGGACAGGTTTTGATAAATCTTCCCCTTGGTGTGTAAACTGGTGGACCAGAGCAGAATTTTGCATCTCTCTTAGACAATGAGGGAGATTTATCAAAACCTGTCCAGAGGAAAAGTTGCTGAGTTGCCCATAGCAACCAATCAGATCGCTTCTTTCATTTTGCAGGGGCTTTGTTAAAAATGAAAGAAGTGATCTGATTGGTTGCTATGGGCAACTCAGCAACTTTTCCTCCGGACAGGTTTTGATAAATCTCCCCCATTGAATGTTTCTTAACCTGTGGCACCTTAGTGCTTCTCCATAGACTTCAGTAGGTGTTGTATTTTATGAGCAAAACAGATGAAAGAATCACATGCTGTGTTTTTTTAAATAAATACTTATTTTATATAACCGTGTGAATATCCCTGTGGATGAACAATAATTCTGTATTACAGACTGCATAAAAAATTGACATAATACGTTCTTTAAATACACTTGCGTGAAAGCGGTTTTAGAGGAAGAACACTTTATTGATAACAATAGTAGTACTCGCCTGGCACCCATAAGTCATTATTTTGGTTTTAGAGCTACCCAAATCTTTATTTTTCTTTATTGATAACGTTGTCAATAGCCATCTCCTCCACCGGTATTATGGAAAGTGCTGCTGCTTGCAGTTTGTTTACCTGAAGTGTCATCTATGTTCAAGTGATTTTTTTTCTTGACGTGAAATGCGGCTGAATGATTGCAGTTTAAGAGCGAGAACTGGAACGGCACCTACATCCCTCTCCAATGATCACCATGATTCAGCACTTCTCTAAAGAACATTCTTCCTTTCTCTTTAATGTTGAGTAATGAGTAACCAAACTAGCCTATCAAGGTGCTCAGCCACTCTCTCTTCACGTGCTACTGCTTACCAAGCCTTTAACCTGTTCACTTCTGGGTAGTTTTCCTCAGTATGACATGAATCAGTGCTGGATTTAGTAACAGGGTTAGCAAACTGCAGGGTTCTGAAAGTCGTCAGAACTGTACAAAGAACTGATAAGAGAAACCGGTTTCTGATGTTCCCAAATTTTTATCTCTGTTTGATGTTTTGTTTGCTTCATCCAATTGCTCAAGGTTTTTAAAAGGTTTATTAAAATGTCCTGGGTATTAAAGGAGAACTCTAGTGATTTATTATTATTTTTTTTATCCCTTATGCCCAGGCTGCCATAACACATTAACATTAACTTACCTTCTGCCACTCCCCCAGTGCCGCCGATATTGCCATCCTGTTCTCCCACCACGGTCCTCCTCTGGCTTTTGGTGCCCGACACGTAGCACTGTGGCTCAGCTAATCGCTGGTCGCAGTGATGTCCCACCTCGGCTGGTAATAGGCTAAGTCACAGTGTCATGTGACCTGTCCGGGTACCCGGAAGAAAGCCCCAGCCCAAACCCCGGTGCCTCTTGGGCATAAGAGAGAAAAAAATTCACTGAAGCTTCTTAATCCTGATATCCAGCATCATGTTCCCAATAATTTTACACTATGGAAAAGCATTTTAGGGGAGAAAGCATATTTGACCTCATACAAAAGGGTTCATGGTTCTATACAAGTTCCTAGTCGTGCAAAGCCAACATACAGCTTTTCTAGAAGGCTAGTGCCCCATGCTGCATGCCTCCATGTGAAAAGAAACAGACAGCAAAAAATGTATGCCATGTCCATTGGTTGTAGCATAATAAAGCAAAGAGAACCACCATAATATGGTTGTTGTATGGAGGCACCACATGCAAGCACATGAGATGTCAATAATTGGGATGGAACGTACTGGTGTGCAACCCAGTTATAGGCAGTCATGTGAGATATGTACAGGCTTACCAGTCCATCAAATGTGTGCGGCCACCTGGAGACAAGCAGCAAAGCTGAATGTGTCACCACCTAATTTTACATTTTCATGCTTACTCTGCAACTAGCACAACAAATGTTGCCTGAGTGGCAAGACATATATTGTATGTCTTACCTCTCAGTCTACAGTAGCAGGGACTCTTTCCTTTGACAGGAGTCCCCTATTACTGTCAATACTTTCTAACAAAAGTACATACAGGAGTGTCCAAAGTGCACTATGCAATGGCATGGTTTTTTAGGGGTTAGCCTAGGCCCCTTAGTTCCACTGAAGGAAATTCTTACAGAGTACCTCTCATGATCTTGTTAAATTTTATAATCCTCCTAGTCCACTGCCCCCATAATAATAAACCACCCTCTGCCTTTATTTATTTTTTATTATCTTTTGTTTTCTACCTTGATATTGCTCTGTATTTTCTATTCAGTCTCAGTCTGATTCACAGACTGGGAAGGGGCGTTACCCAGCAGACATGACATCATCTGAAGCCATACAGGGGAGAACTTCCTCCCTCACTCTGCTACACACAGCCCAGATCAGTTCAGTGTTTGGGGTGAGCTGATTGGCTAAGGCTGCACACACACCCCTCAGCACTCCAGAATGCATTTCCTTATTTTGGACTTCTGCCAGGCCAGCAGGAGTCCAAAGTCTGTGCAAGAGATAGGGGGAAATGTGCTCTGGACAAGTAGGGAGACACCTAGTGGCAGCTTTTTTTTAAACACAAATAAAACATAGAAAACTTTATTTTTTAAAAGCAAAGTACATTAGAAAGATTTTTTATTTACCATAAGGAGTGCAATAGCATTAGTTTTAATGAGAGTGCCCATTTAATGCTTGCAAGGTTGCTGCTGCTCAGCTCCAATCGAATTGAATGGTAGCAGAGCTGTCATAACCTGGCATGGCCACTACACAGTAATATGCACAATACATATGCTTATGGACCCTTTCATTGTGTACATGCCGAACAGCTGACCATTTGGGGTGCTAGGTGTTAGCACCCTGCTTATCAGACATTGATGGCCTATCCTGTGAATATTCAATCAGTCTGGCTTCAAGGAGAAGGCCGGCTCCATGTGGCGCTGGATACAAAAGGAATGGAGATCAGATAAAATCGAGGTAATTTATTTCCCAAGATGCAACGCGTTTCGCTGCGGGAAAGCAGCTTTATCAGGCATGCCTTTTGTATCCTGCGCCACGTGCAACCGGCATTCTCCTTGAAGCCAGACCAATTGAATACCTTGCCTAACCGGAGGGCTGCGGATACTCTACCTCCTGATGCGCTTACTATTGTTGTGTAAGACATTACACAACCACATCTGGTGAGCTGCTTTCTTATTTCACTTTTATACTGATTACGGTATATCTTTTATCACACCAAGAAGCGCTTTCCCTTTTCTCCCCTTTATCCTGTGAATAGGCCATCAATGTAAAATACCCAGAAATCCACATAAAAAATGAGTGCTAAATTATTTGTGAGTAGCAGAGCCACTACTTAGCTGTGATCTATAAATTCAGATCTTCAGATTAGCTTTGGTCCTGCAAAGATATTTCTCCATTTGTACTACTTTTATGAGAAATATTTCCCAAACAGTCAATGAGGCGAATTGATCAATGTTTTTTTGTGAAGATTATGGTGAGAAATGTTTGAGCAATCATTTCTTTGAGTGGAAATTTTCAACTTTTTCTGTATTGAAAAAATATAAAATTAAGAGCGTTGCAACTTTCACAACAGTTTTCCGGTGTCAAGCATTATTGAATTTCCCCCAATGTGTGTAGATCAACTTGTAAACTTCTTGCATTTAATTATTTTATTGTTATCTCAGAAATAGCATTATTTTTAGCAATGAATTATGATTTTTCAAGGAGTTATATACTTTGTGTTTTGTTGTTATTTTATGTTCTTTATGTAGATGGTCGGATGAGTACATAGTGTCATTTTTTGACACGTTCTACCTGCTTTTCCAAAATCGTTTATCCCGAGGCTATAGCAGGTTTAGAACATTTGCACAGTGATCCAGGCAAAGTGTCTGGTTTGTCTTGTTATTACATACCTTCGGGTCACCTAGGTTATCTTATAGCTATTTCACCATATAGGGCCGTATCATGATGTATTTCTCTCCACTAGGGGGAAGTCACAATATATGAACTCTTATGTTACCGCAGCTACAGTAATAGTCATCTACAGCTCAGGCTGATGTAAGAGTCTGAGGACTTTGGATTTTACAAGTAACTTAGTGGATGTAACCAGAGACTTTGGTTACCGATCAGGAGACTGAGGGAAATTGCTATAGAAACTGATATCCAGAAATGTCTAGTCAGGCCCAAATGATTAAGATACATAACATGTTAGGGTGGCTCTGTTCTCTAAAGGACATGTCTCACCCTTTTTATACACCCTATTTTAGCATAGTAGAATTATAGAGGGAGTTCTCAAGCCTCTGTATTACATGGTCAGCCAATGTTTCAACTTGCCAACATTTAATACTACATTTCATTTGGAGCAGCCACATGCCAGTGATAGCAGCTGATCCCTGGGGGTGTCCATAGGTGGACATGAGACTAAGATTCCTAGAAACAGCGCCACACTTGTCCGTGGTCCGTCTCTGGTGATGCAGCCTTCACTGGTGTTTTTCCCTCTAAAATGTGCTTAGGTATTTGTATACAGTATATGTAAGGACGATGGTTATTGATAGAATGTCTACTCACCCTAGAATTTGGTATACAGTACAGCAAAGGATAGATAGATAATGGGCCTCCTTTACTAAGAGGGTCGGGTTTTTCCTAGTGGGAAATCTTGTTTCAGACTTGCAGGATTCCACCATATTTACTATGGGGATCACTGATTCGGGAACATTTTCTTACCAGCTTTTTCTAGGTGTAAATCTCCATCCATTTATTCACAGGATATTCTGTGAATTCCATAGTAAATAGGTTGGGTTGTAAAACCATGCCCCCTTTGGGACGATCATGCCCCTTTGCAACAGACCGTGCCCCTTTTTCGGCTTTTCACAATGCAATGTCGGTTTAGTTGGATTTTCCTGGTGCACACTGTCGCACACTGTCTGAGACATGTCTCAGACACTGTGCACAAAAATAACTTGGAAAAATCCCAACAAAAACTAGTGGATTTTAGCTTAGTAAATGAGGGCCTATATGGACAAAAGTATGGGGACACAACTATTAAACATTGAGTTACAGTGTTTTAATCAGTCCTATTGCCACAGGTGTATAAAATGCAACACCTATCAATGCAGTTGCCTTTACAAACCTTTGAGAAAGAATGGGTCATGCTAAAGAGTTCACTGGATTTAGTGTAGCGCTGTAATAGGAGGTACTATAGGTGGTACTATAGAATTTCCATGATCAACTGTGAGTGTTATTATTGGAAAGTGGAAGCTTTGAGGAACCACAGCAATACAGCAAAACCACATGTTACAGAGCAGAACAATAACCATAGAAATCCAAGTCTTTTGTGGCATTTAAATCATCCCAAAAACTGTGCCCACCAGGAGCCTTACGGCATGGGTTTCCATAGCTTTGCAGTTGCATGCCAGCATTACATCACCAAGAACAGTGCCAAGTGTAGGATGGAGTGGTGTAGAGGACACCGTCACTAGACTCTGGAGGCAGCGGGCAGTAGAAGAATCACGCTTCTCTATCTGGCCAGCTATATTAAGTTTGGTGGAGGAGGTGTTGCTATGGGGTTGTTTTCATGGGTTGGCCTAGGCCCCTTAGTTTCAGAAAAGGGAAATCTTAGATTGGAAACTGACAGCTCACCTCGGGCTTACATGGGAA
Source organism: Hyla sarda (assembly GCF_029499605.1). Taxonomy (NCBI): domain Eukaryota; kingdom Metazoa; phylum Chordata; class Amphibia; order Anura; family Hylidae; genus Hyla; species Hyla sarda. Next base: position 78,184,441 of record NC_079194.1, on the reverse strand, counting down.
AAGGGTCCATGACTATTTACATGGTGGGCCTGCATATCATAGCAAAGGGGTTCAGGCAGGGATCCTGGAACCCGCCTCCATTGCGCAAAGGATGACATTTACATATGAGCAACTGAGGGGTTAATACACCCTGTATCTCTGGATAGGTGGTGCCAATACAGGTAAGATATCATTTTAATTTGGTTTATCGGAACTGTAGCCCTGTGTATTGGGTTTAGTGCAGGTGAACCAGCAGTCAGTTACCCTTCAATGCTTCAGCATACCAAGACATTTTGGATAATTTTAAATTTCCAATTTTGTGGGGAAACCTCTTTTCTGTTCTGGCATTACTGCTGTGAATCACCAGTGAATCACACGATTAACCTCAAGAGAACTAACTCTCATGCCCAGGCACATTCTTATTTTGCTGAATGGAGGTCTGTCACCGCATTTTAAGTGTTTTTTTCGTAAACAAACTAAGGCACATGAATGGGTATGAAGCGTAATGTACCGTCAGCAGTTGGTAGCCTCTGTTGTGCAGCGAGTTTCGCTGCTTACCTCAGACTCTATTGCTGCGCAAATAACATTAATATTGTCAGCTCACCCATGGTGGCCAGCTGCCACTTAACAGGGACCACTCTCGCGGTAGCGACCTGGTGGCTCCCCTTCAGCGGAAGTCAAGCTTCTTCACCCTGGAGCAGGATGAAGGGTGAAAACCAGAAGAACACTTAGACGCCACACCTGTTAGTGGCACAGCCTTACATGTAATACCACCGGCAGACTCCCAAGGGGCAAATCAGTCTTCAAACCATCAGCTTTCTGCATTTTTTTTCTTCATTTTCACTGCTGCTGTATCTTGTAGATGCAGAAAACAGAACGTAAATTACAGAATAGCCATAACAATAGCTTAAAGTGAATGTGTCACCTAGATTTTTTTTTCCTCAATAGAGACAGATAATGAAACATGCCTGAGGTGTTTTTAACAGCATTTAGTAATATGCTTTACAGCAAGCACCCTGGACATAGATACAATGGGGGAGATTTATCAAAACCCATGCAGAGGAAAAGTTGACCAGTTGCCCATAGCAACCAATCAGATGACTTCTTTCATTTTTAACAAGGCCTCTGAAAAATGAAAGGCGCCATCTGATTGGTTATTATGGGAAACTGGTCAATTCTTCCTCTGCACAGGTTTGATAAAGCTCCCCCAATGAACATCTCCAGATGCTATTCTTTGTATGGGGCAGACCAGAAAAAGGAGGCTGAACTACTTATGTCTCCTCTATCTACTGGTGTCACTGTAGTGCCGTACTGATCACGTTCCAGCACCCTCCTCCTTATCATCACTGAAGAAACAGTAATCAGTGCTGTTGCTAGGGGTTGCAAACTGCACTGGGTGACACCCCCAAGAGTAGTGACACCACCAGGCAGATCTGGAAAAAAGGTAGAGGTAAGTAAAACAATTTGTTTGTATCGGAAATGGATGACCTGGTGCCTTGGATTTATCAAGCCCAGTCTTATATACGTTTTGCAACAACCAACTGAATGGTGGGCTCAGCCTACACGCATGAAAACAGGATGCTAGCCATGTATAACTGACACATATAGCCAAACCAAGGAAAGGAAAAAGACTAACACCAAATATGGCGCACACCTGTTTACTTGTAGTACAAAAACAGAATATGTGTAAACATACACAAAATCTTAAAAGCACAAATCTTAGCCTCTGAAATGGATGGAAACCACCCCATAAATTATGTTTGTCCAGTGTTAGGACATTATATGAATTACTGTCCCCACTCCTTACCTGCAAAAGATTGGAACTGGCAGAACAAAACTGCACCCCCAGTGGAAGTAAATACTTTCAAGTATTTCCATTTATGAGACTACACCCCGTAATGTATCCACCTAAGGCAGTAGTGAGTACATTCAATGGAATTATTCCAAATTCAGTGTAAAAAAAATTCTAATTTACTTCTTTTCCACATATGCATCATTTGAGGGAAATATTGTTTGTACATAGCTTCTGAAATGGAGGAAATGTCCCCCAATTTTTGTTGACCTCTTAACCTAACAGTAAATCTGTGGATTAAAGGGTACCTCTCATCAAAAAAACTTTTGATATATTATAGATTAATGTATGCAGAATAACTTTACAATTGCATGTTATTAAAAATTATGCTTCTTTCTATTTCATTTTCCACTTTGAAGAAATGACCACTAGGGGTCTCCCTATCAGTCCTGGCAGCAAGCATTTCAGACTCATGCTGGAGTCCTAAACACTACGAGCTGCCAGTCTGCTTTGTTCACAAAGGAGAACACTCAGAGCTGCCAGCCTGCTTTATTCACAGCCTGTTTGGCTGTGAACAAAGCAGGCTGGCAGCTCTGAGTGTTTAGGACTCCAGCATGAGTCAGAAATGCTTGCTGACAGGACTGATTGGGAAAAATACAATAGAAAGAAGCATATTTTTCATTAACATGCTATTGGAAAGTTATTCAACATTCATTAATCTAAAATATATCAAAAGTTTATTTGATGAGAGGTACCCTTTAAGGGTTTAAGCCATTGATTTGCAGTTTGAAATGCTACATATCCAAACATGGATTGACCCCTGAATTGATTCATCTGTAGTATAACAATCTGAACAGCACATGGCAGAACCCATAATAATAGGGTTTTGGGGGATTTTGACTGGATGTTTCTCTATTATTGCTGTTAAAAGTGACAAAACCCCAACAGACAGGCTAAACATGGACGTGAATAAGCCTTACTGTGTATTTCTATGTAATAGTTGCAAAATTATATTCCCCCCCCTTTAGGCCTATAAATTGACTGCTAATATCCATAGATACATACGACAATAAAGATTTTACCACCGTGATAACAAAAGTGACTTTTGACCAGTGGTATATCGAGCGTTCTACTATTCAGTTTTTATCTCTAACAGTGAAATATTTATCTTTGATGAGAAATACACAGCTTAGACTATGGTCCTATATCCAACCCGTTCCATCTTGATATGGAGACAATTTCCAAACCTTAGAAGTCAGTGGGAAAATACGTTCTCCAAAATGGCTGTTCAAAGTTCAGAGGACTTTCAGCTGAAATAAATACTTTCCTAGAAAACATCTCTGATTATGACAGTGTTACATGGAACTCAGCAGCACTGGGACACAGTCTTTACACACAGCCCTATAAATATACACTGTCACACTAGTAACATACAGGAGCACTGAAACCTTATTGACTCTTGAGATTCTACAAACGTAAGCAAACATAACGAGAGATATGCATAGGGAAATACAAACAGTGTAATATGATATACCATTGGTTGTACATGAAGTTCTACTTAAAAGGCTTTTCTTGGACTTCTATATTGGTGGTGCTGGTCAAGCTCCTGGCCACCCCGACAATCAGTTTAACTGTAACTAGTATTGTAACCTGTCCCATTTACTCATGGTTGGTGTGACAGGTGCCATTTGCTACCTTTTGAGTCCTTTCCCTTACTACTGAGGGAATTGCTCATTTGTTAAGGCAGGTTCCATTCACACAGACGCAGCCAATGTGTATGACTGTGTGATAGGAGCCAGTAATACCAATGAGCCTTTTTGTCTGCAGAGGAGAAAAGCTCTTATGGTTTACGAAGCCCACCCGACAAACTGCACGCAGGTAGAAGCGCAAACTGCAGGTTAAGTATTGCTGGTACGGATAGTGGATGAGCCCTCAGAATCCTCCAATGAATTCCAGTCAAAAATTACTTTTTAGGGTGGTTTCATGCGAGGTGTTTTTCCGGGGGGAAAAAAGTATTGAAAAAATGCTGCAGCCAAGTCAATAGTGAATGCCAACGAAAAAGTGTCCCTTATATATATATATATATATATATATATATATATATATATGTAAAAAAATGATAAATAAAATAGGGATTTACAAAGAAAACAAAAACACAATAGCACCTAAAGGTGTGTCAGGCACATCGACAAGTAGACCTCAAAATAAAAAGACTGAAATAAGGTTAAAAATATATTTTTTATTATATTTGTTAAAAGGTATGCATACAGGTAAATATGTATAAAACAGAACAATATGCGTAAATATAAGAAGACCAATAAGAATTGGGGAAAACTAGCTGATTGGGGGGTCCATCCACTGCCACCCTCCCCCCCCCGTCATCTTGAGAAAGCTGACTCCAATTTCTAGAGAAGCAGGTTGTGCATGCACTGCACCATTGCTCCAATATTTCTCTATATGGGCCAGAGAAACAGCCAACTACGCTGTTCAACTGAAGGGAATGAATAGAGTGACTGCGCAACAACCCCCCCCTCAAAAAGACCAGAAGAGTTGTAGTGATTTATTCCTGTGTATTACAGCAGCCCTTCTTGTACGTCTGCTTGACACAACATGATGGGTTAAAAGTGCCTAAGTCCTTACAACCTGGTTGAAAGAAACATGAATTTCCCTTCTGTACGGATGCTGTATGAAAAAGGGAGTAGAATATATTAAGGAACATTCCTTAAAATAAAATTCTCTACCACAGCCCCTGGTCAAAAATTTTAAAAACATCTACTACAACTCATACAAAGGTGAAGGTCATCATGGAGGGGGTGTGCAAAAGTAATATCTCCCGACCTTATTGAAAGTAAAACTGTGTTCTTTATTTGTCTAGAAGGGTATTCTCATGATCAAAAGCAATACCCTATTCACAGCATAGGAGATATCTAGCTGATCGTTGAGGGTCCAACCACTGGGGCCTTCACCTTTCCTGGGAACAAAGGTCAAATGTCCTCCAAATGGATTTCTTAGCAGCGAATGGAATCCCCATGGACAGTGAATGGCGCTCTGGTATTTTGCGCTACGGTGGTATGATGAGACCTCCCCTTTTTTAGAGGCTGAGCAAATGGAATCCATGTGGAAGTGAGCAGAAGATTACTCAACAACTTATACTGAGGTATGTACCTTCAAAATTGGTGAGGATTAAAAGTGTATGATTTGTAGTCAAATATCCATAAAAGGACCTGTGCAGAATGAAAACTGGGATTTGATCAATTTGAATAAGCAGCTGCTCCATTTTACCTTTACTTGAGCTTTGATAAATTTCTCCCATTATTTGTCAAGAAAGTAAAGTCTCATGGGGAAACTTATATTGTCTTTGTAAATCACTGCACAATGCAAACCATGCCGCACTGCAGGGGCATCACTAGGTCAAAAGATTCGGAGCCCATGCCCCAAATGTAAAGACCAGTGCCCCGAATGTCTGCTGCCTGTCAGTAAGTGTACTGCCTCTGGGAACGCAGAGGCAGTACACTAGAATCGTGGAGCGGCAGCTGTCAGCTCCCACTCCACAATTCACTCACACGCTGCAGACACTTCTGGCTTGCAGTGTGTGAGCCGCAGGGACGCGATCCCTGGCAGGCCGGCCCAATGATGTTGATGTATGATGATACAGTGTGTGGTTGTATTATCTTCAGAGGGTACCTTGTGTGGTAGTAGTATATTCAAAGAGTGCAGTGTGTGGTAGTATTATATTCAGAGGGTGCAATGTGTGCCAGTATTATATTTAGAGGGTTCAGTGTGTGGTAGTATTATATTCAAAGAGTGCAGTGTATGATAGTATTATATTTAGAGGGTACAGTGTGTGGAAGTATTATATTCAAAGAGTGCAGTGTGTGGTAGTATGATATTCAGAGAGCACAGTGTGTGGTAGTATTATATTCAAAGAGTGCAGTGTAAGGTAGTATTATATTCAGAGGGTGCAGTGTGTAGCAATATTATATTCAGAGAGTGCAGTGTGTAGCAGGGTTATAATGATTATTGTTTTCATATAAAGGATCAGAATTTGCTGACATAGTCATGAGCCATTTGGTTGTCACGTTCTGCAGAAAGAAGATTTTGCTGGATGAAGTCCTGGTGGTATGTACCATCTGAATTAGATAAGGAAAGACTATGGAGAAGACATCACCTGTAATCACTGATATCATTGTGTATTCTCCTCACTATAGAGATGTCACCTGTAGTCACTGATATCATTGTGTATTCTCCTCACTATAGAGAAGATGTCACCTGTAGTCACTGATATAATTGTGTATTCTCTTCACTATAGAGAAGACGTCACCTGTAGTCACTGATATCATTGTGTATTCTCCTCACTATAGAGAAGATGTCACCTGTAATCACCGATATCATTCTGTATTCTCCTCACTATAAAGAAGACGTCACCTGTAGTCACTGATACCATTGTGTATTCTCCTCACTATAGAGAAGACGTCACCTGTAGTCACTGATATCATTGTGAATTCTCCTCACTATGGAGATGTCACCTGTAGTCACTGATATCATTGTGTAATCTCCTCACTATAGAGAAGACGTCACCTGTAGTCACTGATATCATTGTGTATTCTCCTCACTATAGAAAAGGAGTCACCTGTAGTCACTGATATCATTATGTATTCTCCTCACTATGGAGAAGATGTCACCTGTAGTCACTGATATCATTGTGTAATCTCCTCACTATAGAGAAGATGTCACCTGTAGTCACTGATATCATTGTGTATTCTCCTCACTATAGAGAAGACGTCACCTATAATCACTGATATCATTGTGTATTCTCCTCACTATAGAGAAGACGTCACCTGTAGTCACTGATATAATTGTGTATTCTCCTCACTATGGAGAAGATGTCACCTGTAGTCACTGATATCATTGTGTATTCTCCTCATTATAGAGAAGACGTCACCTGTAATCACTGATATCATTGTGTATTCTCCTCACTATAGAGAAGACGTCACCTGTAATCACTGATATCATTGTGTATTCTCCCCACTATAGAGAAGACGTCACCTGTAGTCACTGATATCATTGTGTATTCTCCTCACTATAGAGAAGCTGTCACCTGTAGTCACTGATATCATTGTGTATTCTCCTCACTATGGAGAAGATGTCACCTGTAGTCACTGATATCATTGTGTATTCTCCTCACTATAGAGAAGATGTCACCTGTAGTCACTGATATCATTGTGTATGCTGCCTTAATGTCCCATCATAGCTGTAGTCACTTGTAAGTTCTGCAGTTATGATGGCTGAAACAACAACTCCCAGCATAATTTTGGTTATTTGAGTATGTTAACTTGTGTTGTCCTTATTGAGCATTATGGAGTGCTCCCGTGCCCCTGATGTTTTGGGTCCATAGCAATGCCCCTGCCACGCTACATTCACATTGTTTTCTTTACCACAATTTACCATAAAACAGGGTAAAACCAATGATAAATCCCCCCTCAGGGTTTCCTGGTCATTCCGTCCAGCCCTACAGGAAATGTTTTCTTCCAAGATGATTCAAATCTGTTCACATTTGTCACTGTGACTTCTGCAAATATATTTTTGCTTTATAACTTGGAATATGATACCTATTATTTACTGATTATTTGACTATTATTGGCTACCAAAAATAAAGATTTATTTATTATCATTTATTTAAAAATAAGTGACCTTTATCCAGACTAACCCATATTCATCCAGTGCCAAAGGAAGTTCAGGTTCCGCTATTGGCAGTGATAGGGAAGGTTTGTATTCCCAAGGTACTCGTTCAATGTAAGTGTATTGTTTTTGGAGTAAACTGATTCCTATCAGTCAGGAAGAATTAGTGTCCAGCATTGTGCGCTGTTTGTCAAAACTCAGATTTATGGGATTTCTGTTTCTAATGCTACACGCCAGCTGTCATTTTATATAACAATGTGGCAAGTATTATACTGTTCAACATAGGGATTATATCACTCACTACTTACTTAAAGGGGCTTGACAAGATACGTGCCTTAGTAGGAAGTGGGTGTGGCTTCACAAACAAGGCATTGTTTAGGGAAGTCCTGCATCAAAACGGTGGCAAATTGTAGCGCACATTGGGGGAGAGTTTTTGTGCCATTACATGTCAAGACAAAAAAGAATACAAGTGTCTCGGCAAGAGGGAGGAAATTTTAATGGGTGTGGAATTGTCACATAGGCATATGGATTAAAGGGGTACTCCGCTGCTAGAAATCTTATCCCCTATTGAAAGGATAGGGGATAAGATGTCTGATCGCGGGGGTCCTGCTGATGGTGCCCCTGTGATCTGCAGCAGCTCCTGACTAAGACTTATTAATAAGTCGAAACGCGTCAGGGGCCGTTTCGTTCTGTACACCTGTACTTTTAATTCACAGTGTGTTTTGGATTTTAATTTTGGTATATTAAAATATTCTATTTTATCCACGTGGTAGCCGGACTATATTCCTTGTTATGCCATTACGACTTCACCTGAAGACACGGCTTCAGTGCACAGCCCGGAGCTTCCAGCTTGAGATGTACTGTGAGGAACACTACCATTCTATGTGGATCTATGGGTGAGCTGATTTAATTACCTATTTTGTGATGCAGCAGCTCCTGACGTTCTAAACAAACGCCGGGTTCCTGCATCCATGATCGTGATGTCACAGCCATGCCCCCTCCATTCATGTCTATGGGAGGGGACATGTCGACATCCGGACGGCCTCCGACTCCGAACGTTCTGAACAAGATATTCAGAATGCTGGAGCACCGGAGTACCCCTTTAATTATGTCAAAGTGTGCCAAAATTTTGGCGCACATTTCTTGTTACAGAGAAATCTAATTTAAAAGTGGTCTAAAATCTAGACAGTTGCCCAAGATTTCCAAACCACTTGTTGAGCCACTGTTAAAAATGGCGCACCCTTAGGCCAGATTTAGACATTGACACAGTATTATGGTCAGTATTTTTTTGGGCAAAACTAGAAATGGAACCAACAACAGAAAATAACTTTAATGGAAAGATATGCACATGTATCTGTGTTGTAGAACAAGTCCAGGTTTTGGCAAAAATACTGATCAAAATACTATATGTGATCCCAATTTCAGACTGTCCAGACTAAGTTAAAACTGTCTAAGAACTAAACAGTTTTTACTTATCTCCCCTATTTTTGCCTTTTTTTAAATTTAAGAAAATCATGAAATGGGCCAGATTTTCAGACAGTGTGAGACACAATCCAAAATCTGGTGTGCTCTTAGGGCCCTTTTAGATGGGCTGATGGCAGACAGACAACAAGTGCGGATCTCACTTATCGATGCTGGTTTACCGAGTCTTCACAAAGCTCAATCAATCCTGTGACCGGGCCTCATGTACGATCACTGGATCATTTGTGCAGCCCATTAAATTCATCACTGTTGGCGGTACATCCCCTGTGTACAGAGTGTGATGTGTCGCCAGTATTGATTTAAATGGCCACACCAAAGATTTCATCAGCCAATGAACATTGTTGCTCGTTCGCCTGCACCTTTTGCATGGGCCAATTATCGGGAGTGAGCGTTTCTAGTAAAGCTAATTTGCTAATTTTCTTTTTGAATTTCTTTTCTATCTGACCACAGAGGTTTGCTATGGGGGATTTTCTCCTCAGGACAGTTCCTGAAATAGACAGAGGTGTCAGCAGAGAGCACTATGGTCAGACAGAAAGGAAATTCAAAAAGAAAAGAACTTCCTCTGGTGCATATAGCAGCTGATAAGTACTCGAAAGTTTAAGATTTTTAAATAGAAATAATATATGAATCTATTTAACCTTCTGGCACCAGTTGATTTAAAAAAAAAAATTGTTTTCCACCAGAGTACCCCTTTAAGGATACAGTCAGACCTTCAGAGCTGTACCAGCATATATGCCACAGAACTGAACTGAGTTGTAAAGTACTGATATGAACACATATATAGAACTGCAAACTTATTAAAGATAATTATAATACTAATAAAGGGTATAGTCATCAAAATATAAAGGCAAACATAGGTTATACAGTACAATTAAATATATATGTAGACAAAAAAATATATATATATATGTAGACAAAAAGAGATACATGGAGAAAGTGTTTATTGGCATATGAGGCCTTTTCCTTACAAACCCAGATTTATCACAATCATGGAATTATTGCAAAATGTCGACTGCATGGAAGAATCAATGCTGGCTTTCATTTGGAAGGTTTTTTATTGACTAAAGGTGCAGTCACACAATAAATGTTTATGCCTTATCCACAGGAAAGGTGATAAATAGTTGTCCTGCCAACGGCAGTAAGAAGCAGTTTCAATGGAGTGATGGCCGAGCGTACACAATGCCGCTACATTCATTGTATATGGAGCAAACAGAAACAGATGAACACTTTACCTTGTTACCACTTGTACTTCCTCATTCTAGTGATTGGTGGGAGCTACAACCGTGGGGCCCCTGCAAATAGACCTTTATCTTCTATTCTGTAGATATGTGATGAATTCCCATTATGGGATCATCTCTTCTTGTCATATCTGGATTGTGAATTTGTCTGTTTTCATTTTAACATTTTGTTAGGCTAGGTTCACACTTTCATAGGAACTCTGTGTAGGCCTTAGTGTTAAAGGGGTACTCTGCTGCTAGACATCTTATCCCCTATCAAAGGATAGAGCATAAGATGTCTGATCGCGGGGGTCCCGCTTCTGAGGCCTCCCGCTATCTCCTGCAGCACCCGGCATTCTAAACGAATGCTGGGTTCCGGCGGCAGTGGTCGTGACGTCATGGCCATGCCCCCTTGTGACATCACACCACGCCCACTCCATTCATGTCTATGGGAGAGGGCGTGGTGGCCGACACTGCCTCTGGCTGCGAGCGTTCTGAACAAAAGGTTTACAACGCTGGAGCGCTGGAGGGGTACTCTGCCGAAAAACATCTTATCCCCTAAGATAAGATGCCTGTCCAAAGGATAGGGGATAAGATGTCTGTTCTCCGGCACGGCACCCCAGTCACTCATGCACAAAAGGAACTCTGCTCCGTGCTGGATGACTGGCAACTACAGCCCCGCCCCAATTAATGTCTATGGGAGGAGGTGTAACGGCTATATACTAACCATCACGCCCCCTCCCATAGACATGAATGGAGGGGGGCGTGGCGTGACATCAAGAATGTGGAAGTTCCAAGGTTGTATGTTCTGGATGCTGCCGCGGGCCCGGAGATCATGGTGATCTCCAGTGCTGGGACCCCCGCGCTCAAACATCTTATCTTTTGGATGTTTTTCAGCAAAGTGCCCCTTTGAAGGGGTACTCCGGTGAAAACCTTTTTTCTTTTAAATCAACTGGTGGCAGAAAGTTAAACATATTTGTAAATTACTTCTATTAAAAAAATCTTAATCCTTCCAGTACTTATTAGCTGCTGAATGCTACAGAGGAAATTCCTTTCTTTTTGGAACACTGATGACATCACGAGCACAGTGCTCTCTGCTGACATCTCTGTCCATTTTAGCAACCATGCATAGCAGATGCATAGCAGATGCATAGCAGATGTATGCTAAGGACAGCATGGTGGCTCAGTGGTTAGCACTGCTGCCTTACAGTGCTGGGGACTTGGGTTCAAATCCCACTAAGGACAACAATAAATAAAGCGTTATAATTATTATGATAACGTCACATAGAGAACTGTGCTCGTGATGTCATCAGAGAGCATTCCAAAAAGAAAAGAATTTCCTCTGTAGTATTCAGCAGCTAATAAGTACAGGAAGGATGAAAAATTTTTAATACAAGTAATTTACAAACATGTTTAACTTTCTGCCACCAGTTGATTTAAAAGAAAAAAGGTTTTCACCGGAGTACCCCTTTAACCCCTTAACGACGCAGGATGTAAATGTACGTCCTGGTGATGTGGTACTTAACGCACCAGGACGTACATTTACGTCCTGAGCATAACCGCGGGCATCGGAGCGATGCCAGCATCATGCGCGGCAGGTCCCGGCTGTGGATCGCAGCCAGGGACCCGCCGGTAATGGTGGACACCCGCGATCCCGCGGATGTCCGCCATTAACCCCTCAGATGCCGTGATCAATACAGATCACGGCATCTGCAACATCGCGATCACTTAACAGGGTGATCGGATCGCCCGCAGCGCTGCTGCGGTGATCCGATCATCCTGCATGGCAGACGGAGGTCCCCTCACCTGCCTCCGCTGTCTTCCGGGAGTCTTCTGCTCTGATCTGCTTTCCCGCACACCAGAGCAGAAGATGACTGATAACCCTGATCAGTGCTATGTCCTATACATAGCACTGAACAGGATTAGCAATCGAATGGTTGCTATAAATAGTCCCCTATGGGGACTATAAGAGTGTAAAAATAAAAGTTAAAAAATTAAGTAAAAACATTTTGAAATAAAAACGTAAATTGTCCCATTTTCCCTATTTTACCCCCAAAAAGTGTAAAAAAAAGATTTTATATACATATTTGGTATCGCCACGTGCGTAAATATCCGTACTATTAAAATAAAATGTAAATGATCCCGTACAGTGAACGATGTGAACGTAAAAAAAAATCCAAAATAGCTGCTTTTTTATAACATTTTATTCCAAAAAATAATTTATAAAAAATGTAATAAAAGTTTTGTATAAGCAAATATGGTATTAATAAAAAGTACAGATCACGGCTCAAAAAATGAGCCCTCATACCGCCGCTTATACGGAAAAATGAAAAAGTTATAGGTCTTCAAAATAGGGGGATCTTAAACGTACTAATTTGGTTAAAAAGTTTGCAATTTTTTTTTTAAGCGCAACAGTAATAGAAAAGTGTATAATCAGGGATATCATTTTAATTGTATTGACCCAGAGAATAAATAACACATGTCATTTTTACCATAAATTGTACGGCGTGAAAACAAAACCTTCCAAAATTTGCAAAATTTGCTAAATTGCGGTTTTCTTTTCAATTTCCCCACACAAATAGTATTTTTTTGGTTGCGCCATACATTTTATGGTAAACTGAGTGATGGCATTACAACGGACAACTGGTTGCGCAAAAAACAAGCCCTCATACTAGTCTGTGGATGAAAATATAAAAGAGTTATGATTTTTTGAAGGGGAGGAGGAAAAAACAAAAGCATAAAAATAAAATTGTCTGAGTCCTTAAGGTCCAAATGGGCTGAGTCCTTAAGGGGTTAAGCTCTTTGTATGAGGTGAAAATGGAATAGGTAATCTAGTCCTATTTATTTTCTCTAATTGAAGATGAAATGTTTTCTTTAATTCCACAAGCCTCACGTTGCTACAGAAAAGTTATATTTTCCCTATATCTTACTGTATTTCTTTTGTATTATATTAATGCATTTTTTTTATAGACATACATAGGCACTAGTGACTATTAAAAAAAACTAAAACATTCAGATGGAAGGGCCATAGTGTAGCACAACACAACTATAGCTGACTGGCTGCCAAAATTATTGAGCACCAGTAGCTGCAGAGAACACAAACATTGGACACCAGAGACTTGAACCCTGGATTTAAAGGTGTTATCCACCATAAGGTGATTTTAGTACTTACCTGTCAGACAGTAATGGACATGCTTAAAAAGGATCTGTGCTTGTCTTGGGACTAAATGGCAGTGTTGAAAGATTACCATAACACCGAGGCAATCTTTTTGTGAACTGGCTATTTCCTTTTAGAGTTTGTTCCCTTAAACTACAGTACAAATCCCATAATTCCTTGTATGTAAGTGTGAGGTCACTTTTGTCCCTCTCACACATCAGCCACATCACCGATTAAAACACACCTGTGATCTTTTCTATGCAAAACACCAGTGTTTTTTGACCAGGGTGCCTCCAGCTGTTGCAAAAACAGAATGATCTTCCTCCCACCCATCGGTCGCTCCACCCATTGAAGCAAAGACAGGCTCTCTGATCATCTGACTAGTGATGTAATGTCTCGGCTGCGCTGTAACCTGGGAAAACCTGAGACAACAGTTATTTTGAATGTTTTTAAAAATAAACGTTGGGGTAAAAATCACAGAAAATTTGCAAGACCACCATGAAACACAGGTACAGACACTATACTATGAACTACACTAACTTTACAGCCCTGTAGCATAGTCAAATAAAAGAAATTCCTCGAATACCTCTTTAAGATCAAGGACTGAGTGATAAAACCTCGGGCTATTGGTTACTGCACAAAGGACCCAGTGGACAGTAGAACCTTTGGTGCTGAGACATTTAACCCCATGACACTAAGCCAACAGAGACTGGACCGACAAAACTACTACTAGTAGTGCATTAACCATTTTGAGCATAAGCTAGAAAGCTACTAGGCACACCATATCAATAGGCGCACAGGGAGTGGGGACAACAGAATTTCCCCTGCTGTCTCATGGGGAACAATAATGCTTATGCTGCCATTGTTTGGCGCTTTAACAGCAAGATAGAAATATCTATAATAGTGAACTTTAGACACTAACAGTCAATAAATCATTATACATTAACCCCTTAATGACGAAGGACGTAAATGTACGTCCTGGCAAGGTGGTACTTAATGCACCAGGACGTACATTTACGTCCTAAGCATAACCGCGGGCATCGGAGCGATGCCCGGATCATGCGCGGCAAGTCCCGGCTGTTGATCGCAGCCAGGGACCCACCGGTAATGGCAGACACCCTCGATCCCAAGGATGTCCACTATTAACCCCTCAGATGCCGTGATCAATACAGATCACGGCATCTGCAGCATCGCGGTCACTAAAATGGATGATCGGATCGCCCACACCGCTGTCGTGGCGATCCAATCATCCAGAACGGCAGACGGAGGTCCCCTCACCTGCCTCCGCTGCCTTCTGGGAGTCTTCTGCTCTGATCTGCCTTCCCGCAGACCAGAGCAGAAGATGACCGATAACCCTGATCAGTGCTGTGTCCTATACATAGCACTGAACAGGATTAGCAATCGAATGATTGCTATAAATAGTCCCCTATGGGACTATTAAAGTGTAAAAATAAAAGTAAAAAAATAAGGTAAAAAAATTTGAAAAACCCCCTCCCCCAATAAAAACGTAAATTGTCCCATTTTCCCTATTTTACCCCCAAAAATGTATTTAATATACATATTTGGTATCGCCGCGTGCGTAAATATCTGTACTATTAAAATAAAATGTTAATGATACCATACGGGGAACGGCGTGAACGTAAAAAAAAAATTCCAAAATAGCTGCTTTTTTATAACATTTTATTCCCCCAAAAAATAATAAAAAATGTATTAAAAGTTTTATCTAAGCAAATATGGTATCAATAAAAAGTACAGATCACGGCAGAAAAAATTAGCCCTCATACCGCCGCTTATACGGAAAAATGAAAAAGTTATAGGTCTTCAAAATAGGGGGATTTTAAACGTAGTAATTTGGTTAAAAAGTTTGTGATTTTTTTTAAGCACAACAGTAATAGAAAAGTATGTTATCATGGGTATCATTTTAATCGTATTGACCCAATGAATAAACACATGTCATTTTTACAGTAAATTGTACGGCGTGAAAACGAAACCTTCCAAAATTAGCAAAATTGCGGTTTTCTTTTTAATTTCCACTCACAAATAGTATTTTTTTGATTGCGCCATACATTTTATGGTAAAGTGAGTGATGGCATTACAACGGACAACTGGTCGCGCAAAAAACAAGCCCTCATACTAGTCTGTGGATGAAAATATAAAAGAGCTATGATTTTTTGAAGGCGAGGAGGAAAAAACGAAAACGTAAAAATAAAATTGTCTGTGTCCTTAAGGCCCAAATGGGCGGAGTCCTTAAGGGGTTAAATCTGTCCCTGTATAAGACACTGTAGTGTAAAATCAGGGTCCCACTTACAATATGCAATTTATAATACTGGCGTCTTCTCATGTAGAAGACAGACCACATAGCCACCCGAGCTCAGGTGTGACTGGTGTCTTTGCACCCCATATATCTGCACCTCTGATTAGAGATGAGCGAACTTACAGTAAATTCGATTCATCACGAACTTCTCGGCTCGGCGGTTGCTGGCTTTTCCTGCATCAATTAGTTCAGCTTTCCGGTACGCTGGTGGGCTGGAAAAGGTGGATACAGTCCTAGGAAAGTGTCTCCTAGGACTGTATCCACCTTTTCCAGCCCACGGGAGCACCGGAAAGCTGAACCAATTTATGCAGGAAAAGTCATCAACTGCCGAGCTGAGAAGTTCGTGACGAATCAAATTTACTGTAAGTTCGCTCATCTCTACCTCTGATGTTTAAATAGAGAAGTACATCTATATGCAGAATCCCACTACAGGAGTTGTCTTATGGTCTGACAAAACATAACCTGAGGAAGTACTCTTATTCTCTGACTTTATATTGCTCATGATATTTGGCTTATTGTACTTTTATATCACACAATGTGCTTGGCAGGTGGTGAAGAGTTAACCTAGTTCACATCGCATACACTTTTCTGCTCTTTGCTGTCCCTGAGGGTGAACAACATTTTCTCTGGTTTACATCTGAGAACTTTCTAGTGAAAGTGGAGGAGTTAGTATAATTAGTTGCCCATAAAAAAACCCCAGCTTTTCCTGACCACATATTCTCAAGTTTGAGTTTAGAGTATTGGGGTTTAGGTATTAAAGGGGTATTTCGCCCATAGACATCTTATCCCCTATCCAATGGATAGGAGATAAGATGTCTAATCGCGGGGGTCCCACCGCTGGGGACCCCCGCGATCTCCCTGCTGTAGGTATTCCAGGATTTTTTTTATTTGACTATGCTACAGCAGCTGTAAAGTTAGTGTAATTCATTATATAGTGTCTATACCTGTGTTTGATGGTTGGTCTCACATTCTTATGTGATCTTTGTTCTGGGTGTTCATTTTTAACAGCATACACAATGACTCCTGTCTCAGGTATTCCCAGGATGCAGAGCAGCTGAGACATGCTTACTAGTCAGGTGATGACAGGGAGTCTGTTCTGCTTCAATGGGTCGAGTGACCTCAGGAGCAACAGCTGGAGACACCCTAATTAGAAAGCACCGGTCTTTAGCATGGAATTCAGCTCATTTGTGGTTTAATGGGGAGGAAGCTGAAATGTGGGAGGGAGAAAAGTGGAATTGTGGGATTTGTAGTGAAAGAGAAAACTTCAACAGTGAAAAGTCAGTTCACAAAAAGACAGCCACAGTGTTATGGTAATCTTACAACATAGACATTTAGCCCCGAGACAAGCACGCACCCTTCCTAAGCATGTCCATTACTGTCTGGCAGGTACGTACTAAAATCACCTTATGTCGGAGAACCCCTTTAAGGACCTCTGATCTGTCTGTTGCCTTTATGGACCTTCAATTTTGTACAGGCCACTCTTCTACTTCTGAGAACCAACCAATGTGATCTCTTTGTCATCTCACGGATTTAACAAACTCAAAAACTAACTTTGATTAACACTGATTAACTCTTTACCACTTGTAGTTACTGTTGGAACTGTTAAAACTGTGCACATCTACTCGGTGGAAGAGGTTTTTCTGATAAGTGAAGTTAAGGCGCCCATATGCTCTATGCTAAGTTTGGCAACCCTGCCTCCACTTGGTTTGTCCAATTGTCTGTATGTTGGCCTCCCGAGTCTCCCCTGACAAATTGACGCTCAACCCTATTGTTAAGGGAGTGATAAGCCACCGCCAGACCACAGCCGAACATTCATGTGTATGGGGAGGTCAGGTCGGGTAGGCCAAATGAGACAAGTCTTGAACTCTTGGTCCTCATCTGCTTGTTTACCATGAAAAGTTGTTCCAATCACCACCAGCCAGGACAACGTTTACTAGGGTGTACCCAAGGGGAAATTATAGCAACCAGTGCAGACCCACTTGTTTTTAAGTGTGGAAACCCGGTGGTATCTCAGGCCACAGATCCCCTCTAGCCACTGTAATGAAGGTTTCCTACTGTGTGTGGGACTACAAGTGCCAGCTGCTCCTAGCAGCAACACCTATACTGCCCCACTGGGCTACCACATATGGCTCTCATAAGAGAAAGCATCACACATGTAGTATTGCAATATGTAGAACGTATCTGACTTAGTTGTTGTTGTTTGAAGCAGTCTTAATAGAAGATAACTAAACCTTTTTAATCACAATGACATTTACATACTGCAGCCTTGGAGGAGAAGTCTTTATAGTTGTCCTTGAAGGCCAAGGTTGGCCCAGATAATGCAATTAAAAATCACGTTACATTCATGTTAGTTATTATTTAACAAATGATGAGATTACAAAGTACATGACAGCGAGGCTGCATCTCAGCAGGAAGACAAGACATTATGTCTAAAATAACCAGTAGCCACAATGATCCTGCTTTTAAGATACCAGTAACAACTGGGGGCTATTACAAAGACGTATCCGATCCAGAGGCTGGAGACGTTTAAAGGTCTTGTTACAGCATAATAAATACATGGTACTTAGACCTTATCATAGATTGCTTCAAGTCAAGGAGGCAAACAAGTTAAGGACCAAAGTGATACCAGACACAAGAAGATCCTCCATGATTTATGTTTTAAATATCATAAAAAACAAAAGACATAGACACTTATGTATAGAACTCTATTGTGTGTACTGACAGGTTATTTTCTGCTCTATGACAAACTATTACAAAGTCAAAAGGGAGAGTATCATACCTGTCTTTTTGTTGTATTAGGAAAAATGTCTCAAAGTCTCTATGATCTTAAAGGGGTATTCCAGGAATTTTTTTCTATTTGACTATGCTACAGGGGCTGTAAAGTTAGTGTAGTTCATAATATAGTGTCTGTAACTGTGTGTGACGGTTTTCTCACAATCCTTCTGTGATTTTCACCCCAATATTTATTTTTACCAGCATACAAAATGACTGTTGTCTCAGATTTTTCCCAGGTTGCAATGCGGCCGAGACCTGACTCGTTAGTCAGCTGATGACAGGGAGCCTGTCTGCTTCAATGAGTGGAGCAATCACTTGGTGGGAGAGAGATCAATCGGCAATTAATGCAACAGCTGTAGGCACCCTGATTGAAAACCACAGGTCTTTTGAATGGATGCAGCTCTTTTATGTTTCAATGGGGATGTGTGGGAGGGAGGAAAATTTTATTATGGTATTTGTAGTCAAAAAAGGAAAACTCAAGCAGGAAATACCAGTTCACAAAAAGCTAGCCACAGTATTATGGTAATCTCACAACATAGCCATTTAGCCCCAAGATAAGCACAGATCCTAAACATGTCCATTACTGTCTGCCAGGTACGTACTAAAATCACCTTATGGTGGATAACCCCTTTAATAAAACATTTCCATCCATTTGTGAAAGTAATTTATCTGATCTTAGAAAAGAACAAGAAAATTTGGGAATGGGCTCAGCTGAGGGAGCAAAGTGTGATCGAGGTTTAGATACCACTTTAGATACCACTATTAGCAGGATAGATATACTGTATATAGGACTCTCTTGTCCTAGTAAAATTTTACTTGAAACATTTTGAGCTTTTTCTGGATGAGAGGCATGGCTGTTTAGATGGAGATATAGCCCCAGATTTATCAAACTGTATGAGAGAAAAAAATGGAGTGATTTTCCCATAGCAACCGATCACAGCTCAGTTTTCACTTTACCAGTGCTCGTTAGCTGAGCTATGATTGGTTGCTGTCCATTTTTTCTCTACATAGTTTGATAAATCTGGGCCATAGTGTCACCAAAGAAAATTCTTTCATCTGTGTGAAACAATACCCTCATGGCTTTCCAAGCTGATATATAGAGAAACTAACTTGACAGAGATGATTTTTAAGCTCCATCACATTCCTCTACAACAACCATCATTGACATTAACTGAGCCTTAAAACCACTTTAAGGGTAGGGTCACACGTAACGAATCCGCAGTGTATTTTACCACACTATAGTGTCGGGTCACCGGCGTATCTACAGCGTAATATACTCTACAGATACGTTATGTGTGACCCTACCCTTAAGCAACTTGAATACATTTCTTTAGAGCTCTTAGTAGTGTTATACATGTGTTTTTAGGCTTTATTTCATTGCTGGTTCGTGGAGAACCTGTCCGCAACAAACCAAACCTTTTCGGAATGTTCGTTGAGTCCACCGAGCCGAACTTTTCAAAAGTTTGCTCAACTTTAGTTGGAACTAAGATACTAATAAAATATTGTTTAGGGTAGGTTCACACGTAGTGCATCCGCAGTGTATTTGGCGCTGCGCATGCCTCCTTCTGCCCGTGCATCCTCATTTGTCTGCTCGTAGCAGCAATATCCCGCTATGAACAGACCAACAGTGATCTGCAAGTTGCCGCGCACATGCGCAGTGTACTCACAGACATCACAGCCGCTCATGGCCTAGCTCAGGAAGCAGGGGGAGCGACTGCGATGTATGTGAGTACAACTCGCAGATCACAGACAAAAGCAGGAAGCACGGGCAGAAGGAGGCACACTCAGACGGGTGGTAGGGCATTCCTAAATTCTCAAATATGCTGCAGATGTGCTAGATGTGACCCTAGCCTTGGGCTGTGTTTCCGCTTGGCAGTTTTTTGGGAAAACTACCACCGTAGTTTTTTAACCAAAGCCAGAAGTGAGTCCAGCAGGAAGAAGTATAAATTCTCTCTTTATATTTCCCTTTCCTTTTGAATCTACTTCTGGCTGTGGCTCAAAAACTGCCAAGTGGAAACACAGCCTAAAGGATCTATCTTTGCATTTTGCAGCTAAGGCAATAATCACTGGATGGCCAATATATATTGAGGATTTGCAGACCTGAATAGTTGCCCATCTAGCAGGCTGTCTTACTGATGTAAGAATACACAGTTAGTCAGTCAATAAAATATTTATTGTAATACATTAAGCACTTCTCATATATGTTATATTACATTCTGTTAAGCTAACAATAGTTTGGTTTGTTACAGGATTGATGACACAAAAATATATAACAGGGTTGATGTTCCTGGATGTATAAGCCAAATGGAAAAGGATTTAGGCAAACTAGAAGAATGGTCAGAACTCTGGCAACTGAAATTTATGCACCTGGGGCTTAAAAACCCAGAGGAAAGGGATTTAGGAGTAATTATTTCAGAAGACTTAAAGGTAGGTAGACAATGTAATAGAGCAGCAGGAAACGATAGCAGAATGCTTGGATGTATAGGGAGAGGTATAAGCAGTAGAAAGAAAGAAGTGCTCATGCCGCTGTGAGACCTCACTTGGAGTATTGTGGGCAGTACTGGAGGCCGTATCTCCAGAAGGATATAGATACTCTAGAGAGAGTTCAGAGAAGAGCTACTAGACTAGTACATTCAAGGAGAACAGGAGGAAGACAACCTATCGCCCTGGCGCTGCACATGCTTGTCAAGCATCCGCCGCGCCAGGGCAATAGGTCTTCTTCCTCCTGTTCTCCTTGAAACTTCTCCAGGATTGGATCTCTCCGGCTTCCTGTGACCTCCCGGCTTCAGCAGCGGATCTCATCTTATGGCACCCTACATTATAGAGTGACAGGCGCATTTATTCATCTTTTGAGATGAGCGGCCATCTACTAGAGGCGTCGGCAGCCCCGACATCTAGTTTTTTCATTTTCTTGCTGGGGGTAGTACACGAGGCGCCATCCGTGCGGTCTCTCTTTTTTCTTCACTCCATTATAAACTAGTACATGGATTGCAGGATAAAACTTACCAGGAAAGGTTAAAGGACCTTAACTTGTATAGAAGAAAGAAGAGACAGAGGGGATATGATAGAGACTTTTAAATACATAAAGGAAATCAACACGGTTAAGGAGGAGAGCATATTTAAAAGAAGGAAAACTACCACAAGAGGACATAGTTTTAAATTAGAGGGGCAAAGGTTCCTGCACTAATATCAGGAAGTATTACATTACTGAGAGAGTAGTGGATGCATGGAATAGGCTTCCTGCAGAAGTGGTCGCTGCAAATACAGTGAAGGAGTTTAAACATGCATGGGATAAGCATAAGGCTATCCTTCATATAAGATAGGGCCAGAGACTATTCATAGTATTCAGATTATTGGGCAGACTAGATGGGCCAAATGGTTCTTATCTGCCGACACATTCTATGTTTCTATAAAAACATATCTGTGTTGTACATTCTGCACATCCCACTTGCAAATATGTTTCAGCATTTTGTTTGTGGGGTGGAGAATTACTAGGAGGGGAAATGTATCAAAATCTGTGTAGAGGAAGAGTGGTGCAGTTGCCCAAGGCAACCAATCAGCTTGCTTCTTTCATTTTTTCCACAGGTCTCATTAAAAATGAAAGAAGCAATCTTATTGGTTGCCTTGGGCAACTGCACCACTCTTTCTCTGCACAGTTTTTGATAAAGCTCCCCCTAAATACTTGTGTTCCTCTATGAAAAAATTGTACTTTTGGAGTTCCCTGCATATTTAGGTGAAAAAAGTAAAGGGAAATGCATTGCACTTTATTTATTAATGGGTTTTCCCCATAATTTACACATTTTTGTCACATTGTTTACAATTTTCCGCTAATTTTCAAAAAAGTGGGCATAGGTTTCACTTTTTTTATGCTGTAATTTTTCACTTTAAAACAAAGAGGTTAAATAGATAACTTAAAAAAAATTCATGACATATATAAACACATTGATGCATATAAGGGAAAAAATTATAAAAATTGACAATGTTAAAAAAAATAAGGAAAACATAGTGCATGAAACCCATAGGCCGGCATTTATCATTGTAGGTGTAAGTGAAGCATTTATCATTGTAGGTGTAAGTGAAGCATTTTTTTTACATCTTTTTTTGTGTGCTGATAATGTGTAGGAGCACCAAATTTTTAAATAGTCACAGAGCATTTGGTAAATTTTGTGCAGTTCACATTTTCTGAAATTTCTCTCTTTACATATACTAAAAAGCTGAGCTAAGTCTGGGCTGGTGTAGTTTTAGAGACTTTTCAGTGGCTTTGCGCCTTTTTTGCTCCTTTTCACAAAAAGGCGCAGTTGATAAAACCCTTCTATATCATGTGTATTGCCAAAATCAGTGGCTTGCAACTCAAAATCAGCAGAAATGTGTAAACCAAAAGGTGCAAAAAAGGCGCTAATAAACCCTGCTTGCGCCTTTTGTGCGCCTTTTCTAGACACAAAAAACAGTCTAAAGACAATGATAAATGTCGGCCATAGTGTTTAGCTTCTAAGATTGTGTATATGAAATAAAGTAAACTAGCCAGAATGTCAAATTGATTACATCAGATGTTTAGAAAAAGCTAATTTTGCTTATATATAAAACAAAACATTGTTTAAAATTCATGCTAAGGATATGCAGGGCCAGTGCAAGGTTTTTTGTCTATACTGGTGAAGGTGTATTTTGGTAATATTCCTTACGTGGGAACAATGATAAACATACAAGGCTGGTCTGACTAACATGTCTTACAACTAGAAAATCTTAAAGGGGTACTCCGGTGAAAACCTTTTTCTTTTGAATCAACTGGTGCCAGAATGTTAAACATATTTGTAAATTACTTCTATCAAAAAACCTGAATCCTTCCAGTACTTATTAGCTGCTGAATGCTACAGAGGAAATTTCTTTCTTTTTGGAACAATGATGACATCACGAGCACAGTGCTCTCTGCTGACATCTCTGTCCATTTTAGCAACTGTGCATAGCAGATGTATGCCGAGGGCAGCATGGTGGCTCAGTGGTTAGCACTGCTGCCTTTCAGTGCAGGGGCCTTGGGTTCAAATACCACTAAGGACAACCATAAATAAAGACTTGTTATTATAATAACATCAGCAGAGAGCATTCCAAAAAGAAAATAATTTCCTCTGTAGTATTCAGCAGCTAAAAAGTACAGGAAGGGTTAGGATTTTTTAATAGAAGAAATTTACAAATATGTTTAACTTTCTGGCACCAGTTGATTTAAAAGAAAAAAGGTTTTCACCGGAGTACCCCTTTAAGACGTTCGAATTGTATTAATTTTACTTTATTTCCTTTTGTTTAATCAAAATACTCATATTTGTACTTTCCAGCCCATTATCATAGGCCAACCTTCATGTTGTCCTAAGACAGGTAGACAAATCTGAGACATATCCGTGACCTTACTATTATGGTAGGAAGGGGTCATAAAAAATATTTCACCAAACAATAATGGACAAATTCCAGACACAAAGCTTACCCAAAGATAATGGTTAATTGTTATAGTTGTATTTTGCCAGCTGTCAGAGAACATAAAGTGTATTTCCTGAGAAACCACATAAAATCGTATTCCAAAAATAAATGTTCTTTTCTGCAGCTTTAAAATTTTTTATAACATTGTTTATCTAAATTGCCAGATATCACAAGAATAATAGCAATCTGATCTATCTTTTTACATAGCAGTCTGTTAGACACTGCACTCTTCCTGCATCATTTTAATGGACGTTTTATAGCCGTATTATATACTGTATGGGGACTACTCCTAATGCAAACTCTGAGACTATGGCTTCCTGCTGGCCTTAGTTGACCTTTTCCGATCACAGCCATAATATGAGGCCATGTCCTCGGTACAGGTCATTGTAACTTAGAAACAAACAATTCATGTTAAAAGGGTCCTATCTGATAAAGAACAGGTAGCGCCCATATATATACTACAGCACATGTAGTCATCCAACTGCTGGTCTTGGAAAGGATGGAAAAGTATGCTTCCTTAAGGCTGTTTTGTATGGCTTCAGTGGGATACACCCCATTTCTATAGGCAGTGAATATGGTCTTGTACATGTTATTATAAATAGCAGGAATCATCCTGATATTCTGTCATGTCCCATTGGCTTGTTTGGCACAATTGCTATTCAACTCTTACAGCTAATCTATTACTCAGGATCAGCTGGTCATTCCTGCTAGCTCTGGGCTGGTTTTGAATGGGGTTCCTAATTGGTTAGCCTCTCCATGTATATATCAGACTTTATACTTTATAGCATATACTCTGTGCATTTGTTCCCAAAGTTCCTTGTGTTTTTGTAATTCCTTGCTTATGTTTCTTCCCAGCCTGTGTAGTCCTTGTATCTGTGTTTTGAAGTTGTTGCAGGAAAACCCAGCTTTTTTAGGGAGGTGGGGTGGGGGGTGGGGGTTGGGGTTGATTTAGTCTAACTCAAGGCAAAAGCAGAATTTTCTGATTTTGGCAATAGTTATGGAAGCCTATAATGTCTTCAAGTTTAAAGGGGTACTCCAGTGAAAACCTTTTTTCTTTTAAATCAACTGGTGGCAGAAAGTTAAACATATTTGTAAATTACTTCTATTAAAAAATCTTAATCCTTTCAGTACTTATTAGCTGCTGAATGCTAAAGAGAAAATTCCTTTCTTTTTGGAACACTGATGACATCACGAACACAGTGCTCTCTGCTGACATCTCTGTCCATTTTAGTAACCATGCATAGCAGATGCATAGCAGATGTATAGCAGATGTATGCAAAGGGCAACATGGTGGCTCAGTGGTTAGCACTGTTGCCTTGCAGTGCTGGGAACTCTGGTTCAAATCCCACTAAGGACAACAATAAATAAAGTGTTATTATTATTATACTAACGTCAGCGGAGAGAACTGTGGTCGTGATGTCATCAGAGAGCATTCCAAAAAGAAAATAATTTCCTCTGTAGTATTCAGCAGCTAATAAGTACAGGAAGGATTAAGATTTGTTAATAGAAGTAATTTACAAATATGTTTAACTTTGATATAGTGAGATCAAGAAAGTGCAAGGAAGATTCGTGAATTTCTGAGGTGAAGTGCATGCCTATAGAGTTAGTGTTAAGGGTGTGAACAAAGGTATGGAAGTGCTCTTTGGAGCTGTCCCAGAAAATTAAAATGTCGTCCATATAACGACCCAAAAAAAGAATATGTGATGTAAATTCAGTGAGTGACTCAGAAAAAACAATAGTGTCTTCCCACCACCCAAGAAAGAGGTTAGTATAATTTGGTGCGCAGGGTGTGTCCATAGCGTTGCCTTTCAATTGAAAAGGAAAAAAAATGGTGATCAAATAAGAAAAAGTTGTGAGTAAGTAAAAATTCCAATAGTGTAAGAAGGAACTGCTTGTGATGTGAATATTGAGTGCCTTTAGTTCTTAAAAAGTGATGTACTGCTTTGATCCCAAAATCGTGCTGTATGTTTGTGTAGAGTGACTCTACACTAAGACTAGCTATGAGAGTACCAGCTGGAAATTCAATTTCTTGTAATCTACGGACTGCATCTTTGGTGTCCTTGATGACAGAAGGCAAGGTGGACACAAATGGTGTTAAGAATTGATCTACATATATGCTGACATTTTGTGTTAGGTTTTCACAGCCAGAGACTATGGGGTGGCCTGGGATAGGAAATATTTGCTTATGTAATTTTGGCAAAGCGTAAAATGTAGCAATTGTTGGTGTAGGATTATACAAAAACTTGAATTCGTCTTCCGTTATTAGATTGTCACTAACGGCATTTCGCAATAATCTATGTAATTGGTTGAGAAAATCTAATTGAGGATTGGAATATAATTGTTTATATGTAGAGGTGTCTTTTAGGAGTCTCAAAACCATGTCTTTGTATTCTTGTCTGTTCATCAATACGATATTGCCGCCTTTGTCTGATGGTTTGCAGACAATTTCTTTGTTATTTTGAATCTCCTTAAGAGCTTTCCATTCTTCATGTGTCAGGCTTGTGGAATATGATGACAACTTTGTTTTTAGTTTAGATAAATCAGTAGTTACCATTTTAACAAATGTGCCTATCGTGGAGCACTGTGTAATAGATGGTGTGAAAGTAGACCTGGGTTTGAGACTTGAAAAGGGTGGGTTTAGATTAGAGATACCAGTCGTACTTTCCTGATGTAATTGTTGTAGATCTTAGAGTGCTTGTTGATCTCTTCTAGCTTCAAAATCAGGATTTTGTTCAAGACTTTTAGGAAATTTGTGAAGAGCTAACTTGCGGGCGAAAAGGTTGACATTATTCGTCCAAACTCACTGTCAGGATCCGGACTGGCAGGAGGTAGCAGTAGCTGGTAGTGGATCCGCTGTGCCAGAGAGGTGATGTCGTGGGCCGTACCAGGGGAAAGGAGTCTAAGGGGTTACTGGTTTTCACCAGAGCCCGCCGCAAAGCGGGATGGTCTTGCTGTGGCAGGTAACCCCCAGGTCGTTCCACCCAGTAGCGACTCAACCTCTCTGGCTGCTGAGATAAGGCAAAGTACAAGAGGATCAGGCACAGGCGAAGTCAGACGTAGCAAATATTCAGGGCAGGCAGCAACGGTTCACAGGCGGTAGTCAGTAGCAACGGGTTCGGCAACAGGCAGGGTAACACAGGAACAAGGAACGCTTTCACTCAGGCACAAGGCAACAAAGATCCGGCAGGAGGCTGTGGGAGGAGATGGTACTTATAGGCAGTGCACAGGTGCAGGCCTAATTAAGTCAAAGCAGAAACCTTTAACCCTAAAAAAACCACTTTGGACCAGGCACCAATCACTGGTGCACTGGCCCTTTAAATTTAAGAGTCCCGGCACACGCGTGCCCTGTAGAGCGGGGACGCGCCCGCTGAGACCGTGTGACAGGAGCGCTGCCTGGGGACATATGCTGTGAGCGCACCGAGGCAAGCAGGGTGCCCGGAGCGCTCAGCGTAACAGTACCCCCCCCCTTAGGTCTCCCTCTCTTTTTTGTACCCAAGAACTTGAGGATGAGACTGCGCTCCAGGATGTTCCCCTCCGGCTCCCCAAATCTCTCTTCAGGACCGCAGCCCTCCCAGTCGACCAGAAACAATTTTTTCCCCTGACCGACTTAGAGGCCAGGATCTCCCGCACAGAAAAGATATCAGAAGTGCCAGATACAGGGGTAGGAGCGACATCTCTTTGGGAGAAGCGGTTGAAAACCGCCGGCTTCAGGAGGGAGATGTGAAAGCAGTTGGGAATTCTTAAAGTGGAAGGTAGGTGGAGCTGATAGCAAACTGGATTGATCCTCTTTTTGACTCGGTAGGGTCCCAAATAGCGAGGACCAAGTTTATAACTTGGGACCCTGAAACGGATGTACCTCGAAGATAGCCAGACCTTGTCTCCGGGAGTAAAGACTGGAGGAGCCCGACGTTTTTTATCCGCCTGTAACTTCATGCTGGATGAGGCCTGTTGGAGAGAGAGACGTGTCTCGCGCCAGATGGAAGCAAAGTCCCGTACTAGGTCGTCTACTTCAGGTACATCGGAGGTGGAAGACAAGGGCAGAGGTGGCAGAGGATGACGGCCGTAAACCACAAAGAAGGGAGACTTGTTGGAAGCAGAAGAGTCCTTGTAGTTATAAGAGAACTCTGCCCACGGAAGAAGATCGACCCAGTCGTCATGGCGAGAGGAGACGAAGTGACAAAGATAGTCACCCAGAATTTGGTTCACACGCTCCACCTGACCGTTGGTTTGGGGGTGATATGAGGAGGAAAAGT
The DNA here is from genome assembly GCF_029499605.1 of Hyla sarda. NCBI lineage: Eukaryota > Metazoa > Chordata > Amphibia > Anura > Hylidae > Hyla > Hyla sarda. The sequence continues at coordinate 78,156,330 of NC_079194.1, read as the reverse complement.
CCAACTTGATCTTTAACCGTCCACAGAGGGCTCTCCAGAATATAGACACGAATTGAACACCTCTGTCAGACACAATGTGGGAAGGAAGACCATGTAAACGTAAAATGTGCTATAAGAACTGTTTTGCCAGCTGTGGCGCAGATGGTAAAGCTGGTAGAGGAATAAAGTGCGCCATCTTGGAGAAGCGGTCCACGACAACCCAGATTACCGTCATGCCATGAGATGGTGGAAGATCAGTGACGAAGTCCATGGCGATGTGAGACCATGGAGATTCCGGAACTGGAAGAGGCTGGAGCAGACCAGCAGGTTTCTGGTGCGGGGTCTTGTCTCTGGCGCACACAGAACAGGTTTGCACAAATTCGGTGACGTCCCTCTCCAAGGATGGCCACCAGTATTTTCAGGAAATTAGCTGAAGGGTTTTCCGAACACCTGAATGGCCAGCTATTAACGAAGAGTGTCCCCACTTGAAAATCCTAAAACGTAGACGAGGTGGCACGAAGGTCTTGCCTGGAGGAAGAGGACGAAGATCCACAGGAGCAACGGAAATGAGGCGCTCTGGAGGAATGATATGTTGAGGAGAAGTCTCGTCACCTCCAACGTCAGAAGAGTGGGATAGTGCATCTGCTCTGATGTTCTTGCTTGCTGGACGAAAGTGAATCAAGAAATTAAAGCGTGCAAAGTAAAGAGACCAACGGGCCTGGCGGGGATTAAGTCTGTGTGCAGACTGGAGGTAAGATAGATTTTTGTGATCTGTGTAGATGCTCACTGGGTGGGTAGAGCCCTCGAGAAGATGCCTCCATTCCTCTAATGCCAATTTAATGGCCAACAGCTCTCTGTCACCTATCGAGTAATTCCTCTCGGCAGGAGAAAATGTCTTGGAAAAGAAACCGCGTGTTACAGTCTTTCCTTTTGGTGACTTCTGGGTGAGCACGGCTCCAGCTCCTACGGAGGAGGCGTCCACTTCCAAGGAGAAAGGCTTGGAGGGGTCTGGTCTGGTGAAAACTGCTGCAGAGGCGAATGCGGCTTTCAAGGACTGGAAGGCCTCCTCGGCCTGGGAAGACCACAACTTGGGATTGGCTCCTTTTTTTGTCAAGGCCACGATGGGAGCCACAAGGGTTGAGTAGTGTGGAATGAACTGCCTATAGTAGTTGGCAAAGCCTAGGAACCTTTGTATGGCACGTAGACCGGAGGGGCGCGGCCAGTCCAGTACTGCAGAGAGTTTAGCCGGGTCCATCTGTAGGCCTTGGGCAGAAATTATGTACCCAAGGAAAGGCAGACTGGTCTGCTCAAATAGGCACTTTTCAATGTTGGCATAGAGGCGGTTCCTCCTCTGGCGGGACAGGACTTGTTTCACATGTAACCGGTGTTGTTCCAGACTGGATGAGAAGATGAGGATGTCATCTAGGTAGACCACCACACAGGTGTAGAGCAGGTCCCTGAAGATGTCATTCACCAATTCCTGAAAGACAGCTGGTGCGTTACAGAGACCAAAGGGCATCACCAGTTACTCAAAATGGCCATCCCCTGTGTTGAAGGCGGTCTTCCACTCATCACCCTCTCTTATGCGGATCAGGTTGTAAGCCCCACGGAGATCCAACTTGATAAAGATTCTGGCCCCACACAGACGATCAAAGAGCTCAGAGATCAAGGGGAGAGGGTAGTGATTCTTGACTGTGATCTTATTAAGTCCTCTGTAGTCAATGCACGGACGAAGGGAGCCGTCCTTGGTGACAAAGAAGAACCCTGCTCCTGCTGGTGAAGAAGACTTCCTTATAAATCCCCTTTGCAAATTCTCTTTGATGTATTCTAACATGGCAAGAGTCTCTGGTGGTGAGAGGGGATAGATTCTACCCCGTGGTGGAGTAGTCCCTGGCAACAAGTCAATGGGACAGTCATAAGGTCTGTGAGGAGGAAGAACCTAGGCTTGCTTCTTACAGAAGACATCAGCAAAACTGTGATATGGCTCTGGCAAACCCGGTGGAGGAGAAGCAGCGGAGGTTTGCTTGACAGGAACAGGCTTGAGACAGCGGCTGAAGCAAGAGGGACCCCAACTTAGGATCTCTCCGGAGGTCCAATCCAGGACAGGACAATGGCGTTGGAGCCAAGGCAGACCCAGGAGGAATTCAGAGGAGAAAAAGGGGAAGACATAGAACTCCAGTTTCTCTGTATAAAGAATCCCAATGTCCATCTGGAGTGGCAGAGTACGGAACTGCACAGTAGCAGCGAGTCTCTCTCCATTGACTGTGGAGATACTGAAGGGCTTGAGAAGACGAACCACAGGAATATGATACTTATCAATCAAGGAAGCATGGATGAAGTTGTCGGCAGAATCGGAGTCCAGAAAAGCGACTGCAGTGAAGGGTGACTTGGTGGGTACGGATAGCCGCACAGATACCGTAAGACGTGGAGAGGAGGAATCCACACCTAGTAACGCCTCTCCCACATTTACTAGGTGCGTGTGTTTCCCTAACGCGGTGGACGGAGAGGACAATCTTTCAGGAAGTGCTCTGAGCTGGCGCAGTGTAGACACAAATTCTCGCTTCTACGGCGGCTCCGTTCTTGAGGGGTCAGGTGAGACCGGTCCACTTGCATGGCTTCCACTTGCGGGAGGCCCAGAAGAGGGTTGCGGTGGACGCTGGAAAACCGGAGCCAGACGAGGATAGCATCTAGGACGAGCTCTGTCCCCTTCCTGACAAAGTTCCTCTTGTCTCTCGGAGAAACGCCTGTCAATCCTAGTGGCCAAATGTATGAGGTCACTAAGAGAAGATGGTATATCTCGTGCGGCTAAGACATCCTTTATCTCACTGCTTAGTCCCTTTTTGAAGGTAGTACAAAGTGCTTCATTATTCCAATTCAGCTCTGAGGCCAGGTTACGGAATTGGATGGCGTATTCACCCACTGTGGAGCTTCCTTGAGTCAAATTCAGAAGTGCTGTCTCGGCTGAGGAAGCCCGGGCTGGCTCCTCAAACACACTCCGAAATTCCTGGCAGAAGGACTGGACGGAGGAAGTGGCTGGATCCATGTGGTCCCACAATGGTGTAGCCCAGGCCAGGGCCTTCCCGGTTAGCAAACTAACTGTAAAGGCCACCTTGGCGCATTCAGACTGGAACTGGTCAGCCATAAGCTCCAGATGCAGGGAGCATTGAGACAGGAAGCGGCGACACTGCTTGGAGTCACCGTCATATTTTTCCGGCAAGGACAGACGGACTCTGGAGCTGCAGGAAGCGGCAGCAGGCTGTTGAGGTGACATTGGAGCTGGCGGTGGCGACGATTGCTGCTGGGCAGACAGGAGTTGCTGCAACAAGGCGGACAACTGATTCATTTGTTGTCCCTGCTGCGCAATTTACTGCGACTGCTGGAGCACCATAGCTGAGAGGTCAGCGACGCTTGGCAGAGCTACCTCAGCGGGATCCATGGCTGGATCTTACTGTCAGGATCCGGACTGGCAGAAGGTAGCAGTAGCTGGTGGTGGATCCGCTGTGCCTGAGAGGTGATGATGTGGGCCATACCAGGGGAACGGAGTCTAAGGGGTTACTGGTTTTCACCAGAGCCAGCCGCAAAGCGGGATGGTCTTTCTGCAGCAGGTAACCCCCAGGTCATTCCACCCAGTAGCGACTCAACCTCTCTGGCTGCTGAGATAAGGCAAAGTACAAGAGGATCAGGCACAGGCGAAGTCAGACGTAGCAAATGGTCAGGGCAGGCAGCAACGGTTCACAGGCGGTAGTCAGTAGCAACCGGTTCGGCAACAGGCAGGGTAACACAGGAACAAGGAACACTTTCACTCAGGCACAAGGCAACAAAGATCCAGCAGGAGGCTGTGGGAGGAGATGGTACTCATAGGCAGTGCACAGGTGCAGGCCTAATTAAGTCAAAGCAGAAACCTTTAACCCTAAATAAACCACTTTGGACCAGGCACCAATCACTGGTGCACTGGCCCTTTAAATTTCAGAGTCCCGGCACACGTGTGCCCTGTAGAGCGGGGACGCGCCCACCGAGACCGCGTGACCGGAGCGCTGCCTGGGGACATACGCTGTGAGCGCACCGAGGCAAGCAGGGTGCCCGGAGCGCTCAGCGTAACACTCACTTCCTATTGAAAAAACAAAAGTTGGATTCAAAATGGCCGACTTCAAAATGGCCACCATGGTCACCACCCATCTTGAAAGTTTCCCCCCTCACATATACTAATGTGCCACAAACAGGAAGTTAATATCACCAACCATTCCCATTTTATTAAGGTGTATCCATATAAATGGCCCACCCTGTACCGTTCTTTAATAATACATCGTTTTCAGTGAATTCATTATCCACCTTAAGCCAGTCCAAGATCCTGTATCCAAGCTCCTCCAGGGCTATGCATAAAGAAATATAGTGATACACAACATTAGCGAGAATTTCTCTTTAAAAATTCTAACAGCTCGCGCATCTAGCACTGCACAGATAGAAATAACCCGATATACTATTTACTAAGTCTAACTGCTCGCGCAGAGACCAGCGCGCAGACATGCGCACTATATCCTGTAACCACACTGACAGCTATCACCTCGCGCATGTCGTTCTGCGCAGACATGCGCATGGCGACTGAGATGTTTAGATAGAGACTAAGAGATTGTGCATTCTTATACTGCGCACCTACGTCAGACAGGCATGTGCCAATGAAAAGACAGCAGGTACGTATTCTGTTCTAATAGGATGAGATATCCGTCTATCATTATGACTAGCAGTGCAAAGCATTATGGTACTGATTGATTGGTTAGTATCAGGTATACTATTGGCTGCCAGACATATCCATCAAACTATGTACCAATCCAGAGTGAATCTAAAATGAATGAATTACGGGTTACGCAGCAAATCTGCACAATTCCAGTTACAGTGACAGTAGGAGAACAGCGTGTTCAGATATTTTTTAACCATTTAGGCATTAAAAGTTACGTTTTATTATATTTTGGTGAATGGGAAAAATGGATATTAGTGGTCACCCTAGTGACCAATTGTAAATAAAAATGTAAAATTATCCTCCATTCACTGGTCCCTCCCTATATCCTTCTTGAGCAAACTTACAGGTATCTAAACTCCAAATACCAGAATCACCCCATAGAACATGGATACTGAGCAGAATGTGTTTAGTAAGGACTATGCCCAGATTCATCATTTTGTTGGCCTATCTATTACTTATTTTCTTGCTATCAAAAAGGAACGCATTTTGTTAATTTTTGATGGAAGCCAAAAGTATTAATCAAAACAGTGTGACGTCCAAAACTTCCCCAAAATTTCCCAGAAGTTACATACAATATTTTGACATAGAAAATAAAAATTTCAAAGCTATTTCCAAAGATGCTCATATTATGGCGATTTAGCTGTCAGGGACTGACCAGGGGGACAGGGAGTGTGAGCCCTAAACTAACCCTAAAACCGCTCTCCCTGCCTACTTGCCCATCCAAACCCCCAATTATTACTCCTGTACCGACCGCCACAGGGGTCCTGGGAAGAGCCAGTACCAACAGGCCCGGAGTGTCAAAAATGCCCTTACAGTGAGGACATGCTGGGAGTTTGCGAATTTTATTTGCTTACGTGCGACTTTCACAATGATAAATCCTGGACCACTGCAAAGTAAAAATTGAAAATTGCTTAGGTAGGGCAGATTGGTATTTTTGTTTACCCACAAAGGTTGCAAAAAAAAATTTCTTAGGTGCACGTGCGACTTTTTGTGAGAATTTTGTGAGCAAAAACAGCTGCTTAAATCGCTTGATAAATCTCCCTCATAGTGAAGAATGCAAGTATTTACCAAAATACACATCACGTAAGGAGAGATGCTACTTCCTCTTTAAAGGGGTACTCTGGTCCTGAGACATCTTATCCCCTAACCAAAGGATAGGGGATAAGATGTCTCATTGGGGGGTCCCGCCACTGGGGACCCCCGCAATCTTGTATTCGCCACCCACCTGTTTGAGCTGCATGCCGCGGTACCTGCTCACAAACAGCCGGGTGGCGACCACGGGGCCGGAGTATCGTGATGTCACAACTCTGCCCCTGTGTGACATCACCCCCGCTATACAAGTCTATGGGAGGGGGCGTGACGGCCGTCACGCCCCCTCCCATAGACTTGCATAGCGGCGGCGGGGAAAGACGTCACACGCGGGCGGAGTTGTGATGTCACGATACTCCTGCCCCATGGTCGCCACCTGGCTGTTCCTTTGGATAGGGGATAAGATGTCTCAGGGCCCCTTTAAATACTATTTACCGTTGCCGAAATATAAAAAGTCACTTAAAATAAAAAATCAGGGTCCTTGTTATAAACATCTGGTTTATACTGTAAGCTTTGAGTTACATCTCCAGTGCATGCAGTGTTTACCTACCAATCTGTAAGTCAGGGGAATAAAGAAACCTATGGAGAAGAAAACTGGACGTGCGCTTAGTGGATCCTGTACTGTTTATAAAAGACCATCAAAGACTGCACTAGTGGCAATAAAGGGAGTTTGTTAGTATGTTTGTGACACCATAAACATGTAGTTTGCAGAGATAACAATACATTCATTGCATTACAGACACAAGGCTTCCTGACTTGCTGTAGAGATGGCAGATTATTGCAGGGCTTTCTGCGGACATTCCCCTAGTTTCTTTACTCTGACTCCACTAGTGCAAAGTCTGAACCGACCACTGATACACAGGGTGATAAAATAACCTGTCCAAGGTGATACGGAGTCATTGAACTGGTTCTAAACTCAGATGCCCTTATTATTAGATATGTGCTATGCTCTGGAGGGCAGAGCTTCCTCCACTCTCATGAAAATACTTTGCTTTCTTGGCAATGACAAACAGACCTGAGCACGTTGTCCCGGGGCGGCCGTGTCACATGAAATTTGATGAAGAACCTGGAGATCTTAAAGGATTCTTTCTTTTGAGATAGAGAAGTAACACAATAACATGTATATTGGAGCTGTTTTATTGGGTTGTTGCCTTATTATTAAGACACTACGATTAAACTGATCAGAAAGGGCCCGGCTTTTTAGGACTTTTGGCTGGGAGGTCATGAAAACTGGACCTGCTATAAAAATGCAGTCAGATATGCATTTCCCTTGGATCAGCTGCTGCAGGAGAAGAGAACGGATCACTTCAGATCCAGTGGTAAATAGTAATCCTAAAAACACTAGTACAACTCCAAAATAATGCCCCAGCGGGGCAAGGGGAGATTACAACTTAAAGGGCCGTCACACCCTTTCCCATAGACTTGCATTGAGAGGGTGTGGCTGTGATGTCACAAGGGGTGTGGCCGACCCCCGCAGCGCAAAAACAGCGCTTGGAACATTTACTTCCGAATGCTGGCCAGTGGAGTAACCGTTTAAACCAAAAAATTCCGTTCCCAGGATCAAAAATGCCCTTATTATTACCCCACCCGAAAACATCACTTTTATTTACGTTAATAAAAGTGATGTTTTAGAGCATGGTAATAATAAGGGTATTTCTGAACCCAGGATTTGTTGTTTTAAGTAAAACTACTAGTCACTGCAGATCTAATGGTTATCTAATAGTTATACTAAGAGCAGTAGCAACTACAGATCCAATATTGAATGTTATAATCCTAAGAGCACTAGCCACTCAATGGAAATCCTAAGCACTAGCCAGGGTCAGGAAAGGTTTTTTGGTGCCCTAGGCAGATAACCGATAACAACCCCATCCCAAAACCAAAAAACACAGTACAGATACATCCAACGACTTCTCTGGTCAGAGTTTGTTCTCTTTTCTTCTGGCCTTGATCACCATGAAGCGGCCAGACAGACATCATGGGGCTCTGCACTTTTACTAACCTCATCCTCACCTGTTCCCCACTAAATTATAAAAATGCTCCCCTTGATAGATGATTCCCCTCAATAAGTAGATAGGTGGCTCTAAGAGGTAGAAATGTCCCCCTGTAGGTAGATGGATGCACCCATTATGTAGATAGCCCTGGTATGTAGACTGATCTCCCATAGGTACAAGCCCCCCAGTAGGTAGTTAAATGCCCCTGTAGGTAGATATGTGCCTTCTGAAGGTGATTTGAGCACCCTGTGGGTGGAAAGGCATCCCTACAGATAGATAGGTGTATTCTGTAGGTAGATAGGTCCCCCTGTAGGTAAATCGTGTGGTAGCAGGGTGTGATGAGGGCAGATGTTGTTACTCTAGGGGCAGATGGCATTAACCCCTTGTATTCGTGGTGCCAGGGCGTGGTTTAGCCTAAAACCACCCGAAGGTATACCGCTGGAACCTGGGCTAGGTACCGGGGCAATAAAGACTCCGACACCAAGTTACGGACAATTATAGCTTTACTGAGGATAGACAGTTGGTAAAGTCTATACAGTTCAGCCAGGGTCCAAGGAGGTGACCAGTGATGCAGAGACCTTAAGGGCTTGCTGGGACTTGTAGTAGGACTGGACAATTGAATGCAGACCACGCTGACTTGACAGATGACAAGGACTGACTTGACTTGACTCATAAAGCTGTGACTTTATCTTACTTGAATTGATGGTGGCTGCAGGACTTGACATTGAGATCTCCAACACTCTGGACACACACACTAGGCGACTGCACTGAACCTCAGCAGGGAGCAAGAGCTAAGAGAGAGGAGCTCCACCCAGGGCTTATATGGGGGAGACTAGCAGGGAGCCCATAGGTCACTCTTGGGATCACCTGGTCACTATTACCTCCTGGGTAACAATCACATGACGTAACTCTTAAAGATACAAAACATTTTAAAATACAAAGTTACATAGTTACATAGTTAGTACGGTCGAAAAAAGACATATGTCCATCAAGTTCAACTAGGGAATTGAAGGGTAGGGGTGTGGCGCGATATTGGGGAAGGGATGGGATTTTATATTTCTTCATAAGCATTAATGTTATTTTGTTCCAGGAATGTATCTAATCCTGTTTTAAAGCTGTTAATTTTTCCTGCTGTGACCAGTTCCTGAGGTAGACTGTTCCATAAGTTCACAGTTCTCATGTTAAAGAAGGCGTGTCGCCCCTTGAGACTAAACTCTTTCTTCTCCAGACGGAGGGAGTGCCCCCTCGTCCTTTGGGGGGGTTTAACCTGGAACAATTGTTCTCCATATTTTTTGTATGGGCCATTAATATACTTATATACGTTTATCATATCCCCCTTAAACGTCTCTTCTCAAGACTAAACAATTGTAACTCCTTTAATCGCTCCTCATAGCTAAGATGTTCCATGCCCCATATTAGTTTAGTCGCACGTCTCTGCACCCTTTCCAGCTCCACAGTGTCCCTTTTATAGACTGGTGCCCAAAACTGAACAGCATATTCCAGGTGAGGCCGTACCAATGCTTTATAAAGGGGGAGTATTATGTCCCTGTCCCTTGAGTCCATGCCTCTTTTGATACATGACAATATCCTGCCGGCCTTGGAAGCAGCAGCCTGACATTGCATGCTATTCTGTAGTCTGTGATCTACAAGTACACCCAGATCCTTCTCTACCAGTGACTCTGACAGTTTAATCCCCCCTAAGACATACGATGCATGCAGGTTATTAGTACCCAGATGCATAACTTTACATTTATCCACATTGAACCTCATTTGCCAAGTGGATGCCCAGACACTTAGTCTATTCAAGTCATCTTGTAACCTATACACATCCTCTATAGACTGTACCGTGCTACAAAGCTTGGTGTCATCTGCAAAGATAGAAACAGAGCTGTTAATACCATCCTCTATATCATTGATAAATAAATTAAACAGCAGCGGGCCCAGTACTGAACCTTGGGGTACACCACTAATAACCGGGGACCAATCAGAGTACGAATCATTGACCACCACTCTCTGGGTACGATCCATGAGCCAGTGTTCAATCCCGTTACAAACTAAAATTTCTAAACCCAAAGACCTTAACTTACCTGTCAGACGTCTGTGAGGGACAGTATCAAACGCTTTAGCAAAATCCAGAAACACTATATCCACAGCCATTCCTCTGTCAAGGCTTCTACTCACCTCTTCATAAAAGCAAATTAGATTGGTTTGACAACTTCTATCCTTAGTAAACCCATGCTGGTTATCACTTATAGTACTATTATCCCCTATGTATTCCTGTATGTAATCCCTTATAAGTCCTTCAAACAATTTACCCACAATGCACATTAGACTTACCGGTCTATAGTTTCCTGGGGAAGACCTAGAGCCCTTTTTGAAGATTGGCACCACATTCGCCTTGCGCCAGTCCCTTGGCACAATACCAGACACCAGTGAATCTCTAAATATCATGAACAAGGGTACAGATATTACTGAACTTACCTCTCTAAGAACTCTTGGGTGCAATCCATCCGGCCCTGAAGATTTGCTTACATTTACTTTACTTAACTTACCTTGTACCATCTCTACATTAAGCCAGTTCAGTACATTACATGATGTGTTACCAGCACTGACCTGGCCAATGTCAGCTCCTTCTTCCCTAGTATATACAGAACTAAAGAACCCATTCAGTAGCTCTGCCTTCTCTTGATCGCCCGTGACAACCTCCCCATTATCATTATTAAGGGGTCCTACATGCTCTGTCCTTGGTTTTTTTTGCATTTATATATCTAAAAAATATTTAGGATTAGTTTTGCTTTCTTTGGCCACCTGTCTCTCGTTTTGAATTTTTGCTGTTTTTATTACATTTTTACAGATTTTATTAAGCTCTTTGTACTGTTTAAATGTTATAGCTGACCCATCAGATTTGTATTTTTTGAAGGCTATTTTTTTGTTGTTTATTGCTCTTTTAACATCATTTGTCAGCCATGTAGGATTTAGTTTTAATCGTTTATATTTGTTCCCCTTTGGTATATATTTAGCTGTATAGTTATTTAGAGTTGATTTAAAGATGTCCCATTTACCTTCTGTATCAGTATTTGACAACACCTCCCCCCAGTCTATGTCCTGTAGTGCAGCTCTCAGCCCAGGGAAATTTGCCTTTTTAAAGTTATATGTTTTTGCCTTCCCCGCCTGTCTTTGTTTTCTACATTTTAAATCAAAAGTAACTATATTGTGGTCGCTATTACCAAGGTTTTCCCACACAGTTACATTACCAACCAGCTCTGCGTTGTTGGAAATGATCAGATCCAACAAGGCATCACTTCTTGTTGGGTCCTCCACAAACTGGCCCATAAAATTATCCTGCAATAAATTTAGGAATTGTCGCCCCTTTGTAGTTTTAGCCAACCCCGGACCCCGATCTATATCTGGATAGTTAAAACCTCCCATTATTACCACTGTACCTGCCCGGGCGGCCCTCTCTATTTGTTTATACAGCCGACCTTCTATCTCTTCAGTGATATTAGGGGGTCTGTAGATTACACCAAATATTATTTTTTCAGTATTTCCCTCCTTTTGTAATTCTACCCACAGTGATTCCACCTCCTCAGAATCATCACACACTATGGCATCGTTCACACTGACTTTCATACCACTTCTTACATACAGACAGACTCCACCACCTTTTCTGTTCATTCTATCTTTGCGAAACAATGTAAACCCCTGCAGATTAACGGCCCAGTCATGCGAGGAGTCCAGCCATGTCTCAGTGACCCCAACTATATCAATATGTTCCTCCAGTATCAAGGCCTCAAGCTCCCCATTTTATTTGCTAGGCTTCTGGCATTTGTGAACATATACTTTACATTTCCATCCTTTATGTTATTGGGGTTAATGGGATTCAAGGGTGTAAGTTTTATTTTCCTATGATGCATATTCCTATTAACTATCCTAACCCCTCCCACCGCTCCACCCCAGGTACATTTATAATTCCCACCTCTCTATCTACACTATCTTCCACCTCTTTGCTGTAGGTTCCCTCCCCCCAAGTCCCTAGTTTAAACTCTCTGTTGTATGTAAATTGTTTGAGGGTTTTCTAAGAGATGCTATTTTGGAATATCTTGATAAAAATAAATGTATCACTCCATATCAGCATGGCTTTATGAGGGATCGGTCCTGTCAAACTAACCTGATCAGCTTTTATGAGGAGGTGAGCTCCAGACGGGACCTGGGGGAATCACTGGATGTCGTATATCTGGATTTTTCCAAAGCATTTCATACGGTGCCACATAAAAGGTTGGTGCATAAAATCTGAAGGATTGGACTGGGGGAGAATGTGTGTAAGTGGGTAAGTAACTGGCTCAGTGATAGGAAACAGAGGGTGGTTATTAATGGTACTTATTCTGATTGAGTGACTGTTACTAGTGGGGTACCACAGGGGTCAGTCCTGGGTCCTGTCCTATTTAATATATTCATTAATGACCTTGTAGAGGGGTTGAATAGAAAAAGTAGCCATCTTTGCAGATGATACTAAACTCTGTAAACCTGTAAACACAATAGAGGACAGTGCACTGTTACAAATGGATCTGGATAGGTTGGAGGTTTGGGCTGGGAAGTGGCAGATGAGGTTCAACACTGATAAATGTAAGGTAATGCATATGGGGGGGGGGAATCCGGTCTGGGATTATGAATTAAATGGAAGAACACATGGGAAGACTGACATGGAAAAGGACTTGGGAGTCTTAGTTAACAGTAAATTTAGCTGTAGTGACCAGTGTCAGGCAGCAGCTGCCAGGGCAAATAAAATCATGGGGTTATTCAATAGGGGCATAGATGCCCACGACAAGGAAATAATTCTACCGCTGTACAAATCACTAGTCAGACCACACATGGAATACTGTGCACAGTACTGGGCACCAGTGTACAAGAAAGATATAGTGGAGCTGGAGAGGGTTCAAAGACGGGCAACCAAGGTAATACAGGGAATGGGAGGACTACAGTACCCAGAAAGATTATCAGAATTAGGGTTATTTAGTTTAGAAAAAAGAAGGCTTAGGGGAGACCTAATAACTATGTATAAATATATCAGGGGGCAGTACAGAGATCTCTCCCATGATCTATTTATACCCAGGACTGTATCTATAACAAGGGGGCATCCTCTACGTCTAGAGGAAAGAAGGTTTCTACACCAGCACAGACAAGGGGTTCTTTACTGTAAGAGCAGTGAGACTGTGGAATTCTCTCCCAGAGGAGGTGGTCATGGGGAACTCTGTCAAATAATTTAAAAGGGGCCTGGATGCATTTTTGGATAATAATAACATTACAAGTTATATATTCTAGATTTATAGGGACAGAACATTGATCCAGGGATTTATTCTGATGCCATATTTGGAGTCAGGAAGGAATTTTTTTTTGCCTTCCTCTGCATCAACTCAGTAGGGACTAATTAGGCTAGGTTCAGACTACGGAATTTCCGCCTGCAATTCCTCTTTGAATTTGCAGGCGGAAATTCTGCTTGCTAAAATGTATAGTATAGTGAATGGTTTTCCGTTCACAAATTCACACTTCGGAATTTGTGAACGGAAAATCCGCTTCGAAATTTGCGCCTGAAGAATGGGGTTACTCTTTCTTCAGGCGGAAATACTCGTGGAACACATTGCAGTCTATTGGAGACTGCAGTGTCCGCGCGGTCCTAGCACCGACTGATTCAGTCAGCGCTGGCCGCACTTGGAATCTCCGGGCGGAAATTTTCTGCCCGGAGATTCTGTAGTCTGAACCTAGCCTTAGGGTTATAGGTTGAACTTGATGGACTCTGGTCTTTTTTCAACCTTATGAACTATGTTACTATGTAAAATAGCGTATTTTTGGTCACTTTTTATGTCATGAAAAAAATGAATTAAAAGAGATCAAAAGTTCGATCAATAAAAAAATGGTACTGATAAAAACTTCAAATCACGGCGCAAAAAATGAGCCCTCATACTGCCCCATATGCGGAATAATAAAAAAGTTATAGGGGGTCAGAAAATGACAATTTTTTACCTATACATTTTCCTGCATGTAGTTATGAATTTTTTCAGAAGTACGACAAAATCAAACCTACATAAGTAGGATATCATTTTAACCGTATGGACCTACAGAATAAAGAGAAGGTGTCATTTTTACCGGAAAATGTACTGCATAGAAACGGAAGCACCCAAAATGTACAAAATTAAATTTTTTCTTAAATTTTGTCTCACAATTAAATTTTTTTTCTGTTTCGCCGTAGATTTTTGGGTAAAATGACTGATGTCATTACAAAGTAGAATTGGTGGTGCAAAACATAAGCCATCATATGGAATTTTATGTGCAAAATTGAAAGGGTTATGATTTTTAGAAGCTGATGAGGAATAAATGAAAATGCAAAAACGGAAAAACGCTGAGTCCTTTAGGGGTTAAATAACTTTTTAATTCATTTTTTTATATAAAATGTGACAAAAGAGCAGCAATTTTTGACTTTTCTTTTTTAGGTTAATGCCGTTCACCATACAGGATACTTAACCCCTTAACCCCTTAAGGACGCAGGACGTAAATGTACGTCCTGGTGCGGTGGTACTTAACGCACCAGGACGTACATTTACGTTCTAAGCATAACCGCGGGCATCGGAGCGATGCCCGTGTCATGCGCGGCTGATCCCGGCTGCTGATCGCAGCCAGGGACCCGCCGGCAAAGGCCGACGCCCGCGATCTCGCGGGCGTCCGGCATTAACCCCTCAGGTGCCGGGATCAATACTGATCCCGGCATCTGCGGCAGTGCGCGATTTGAATGAATGATTGGATCGCCCGCAGCGCTGCTGCGGGGATCCGATCATTCATAACGTCGCACGGAGGTCCCCTCTCCTTCCTCCGTGTGGCTCCCGGCGTCTCCTGCTCTGGTCTGTGATCGAGCAGACCAGAGCAGAAGATGACCGAAAACACTGATCTGTTCTATGTCCTATACATAGAACAGATCAGTATTAGCAATCATAGTATTGCTATGAATAGTCCCCTATGGGGACTATTCAAGTGTAAAAAAAAATGTAAAAAAATGTAAAAGTAAAAGTAAAAAAAAAGTGAAAAATCCCCTCCCCCAATAAAAAAGTAAAACGTCCGTTTTTTCCTATTTTACCCCCAAAAAGTGTAAAAAAAATTTTTTAGACATATTTGGTATCACCGCGTGCATAAATGTCCGAACTATTAAAATAAAATGTTAATGATCCCGTACGGTTAACGGCGTGAACGAAAAAAAAAAAAAGGTCCAAAATTCCTACTTTTTTAATACATTTTATTTAAAAAAAAATTATAAAAAATGTATTAAAAGTTTTTTATATGCAAATGTGGTATCAAAAAAAAGTACAGATCATGGCGCAAAAAATTTGCCCCCATACCGCCGCTTATACGGAAAAATAAAAAAGTTATAGGTCATCAAAATAAAGGGATTATAAACATACTAATTTGGTTAAAAAGTTTGTGATTTTTTTTAAGCGCAACAATAATATAAAAGTATGTAATATTGGGTATCATTTTAATCGTATTGACCCTCAGAATAAAGAACACATGTCATTTTTACCATAAATTGTACGGCGTGAAAACGAAACCTTCCAAAATTAGCAAAATTGCGTTTTTCGTTTTAATTTCCCCACAAAAATAGTATTTTTTGGTTGCGCCATACATTTTATGATATAATGAGTTATGTCATTACAAAGGACAACTGGTCTTGCAAAAAAAAAGCCCTCATACTAGTCTGTGGATGAAAATATAAAAGAGTTATGATTTTTAGAAGGCGAGGAGGAAAAAATGAAAACGTAAAAATTAAATTGTTTGAGTCCTTAAGGCCAAAATGGGCTGAGTCCTTAAGCGGTTAAGGACCCGGGGTTTTTCCATTTTTGAATTTTGTTTTTTCCTCCTTACTTTTAAAAAGGTACCCATATGATGGCTTATTTTTGGTGCCAACAATTCTACTTTGTAATGACATCAGTCATTTTACCCAAAAATGTACAGCAAATCGGAATCAACTTTTTGGGGCTCCTGTTTCTACACAGTAAATTTTTCGGTAAAAATGACACCTTACCTTTATTCTGTAGGTCCATATGGTAAAAATGATACCCTACTTATATAGGTTTGATTTTGTCGTACTTCTGAAAAAAATCATAACTACATGCAGAAAAATGTATACGTTTAAAATTGTCATCTTCTGACCCCTATAACTTTTTTATTTTTCTGCGTATGGGGCAGTATGAGGGCTCATTCTTTGCACCGTTATCTGAAGTTTTCGACGGTACCATTTTTGTATTGATTGGACTTATTTTTTATGATAGAAAAAGTGACCAAAAATATGCTATTTTGGACTTTGGAATTTTGTTGCGCGTACGCCATTGACCGTGTGGTTTTATTAGTTATATGTTTTTATAATTCGGACATTTCCGCACACGCCGATACCACATATGTTTATTTTTATTTACACAGTTTTTTGTTTTTTTTTAAATGGGAAAAGGGGTGGGGGGTGATTCTAACTTTTATTATGGAAGGGGTTAAATTATCTTTATTCACTTTTTTTCCACTTTTGTTTGCAATGTTATAGCTCCCATAGGGGGCTAAAACACTGCACACACTGATCTTTTACATTGATCAATGGTTTCTCATAGGAAACCATTGATCAATGATTCTGCCGCCTGACTGCTCATGCCTGTATCTCAGGCATTGAGCGGTCATTCAGCGATCGGACACCAGGAGGCATGTAAGGGGACCCTCCTCGTGTCCTACAGCTGTTCGGCCGCAGTGGTCCCAAACAGCCCCCTGAGATGACCGACATTAGTTTAGTTTCACTTTAGTCTAAAGGGTTAATAGCACGCAGCACTGCGATCAGTGACGCACGCTAAAAGCCATGGGTCCCGGCCTCTATTAGAGGCCGGGCTCAACCCGCTATGCGGTGGCCCCACGTTATAGAATGGGAGTGGACTCAGGACATACAGGTATGCCCTGGGTCCTTAAGTGGTTAACATTATGGAGGAGATTTAGCAAAACCAGTCTAGAAAAAAAGTTGCTGAGTTGCCCATAGCAACCAATGAGATAGCTTCTGTGGTGTCCCGGTACAGGACCTTGTTCTGTTTCTGTCCTAAGTCCCCTCAGGAAGAGTCCCTGCAGTCCACAGGGCTCTCCTGCAGAGCTTCCCCCTTGCTCATCAGTGCCTGCTTATATAAATGCATTTTAAATGTATTGTACATATTGTCTATTCTATATAAGGTTATACACATGTATAAAATGCATAGGACCTTCCTGGGTCATGTGATACTGTCATGTGATGTACCCAGAGTTCCCTGGGTACAGGACCTCCAGGCTTGGCAACAATGGGATTAGTCCAGCCCCCCTAGTATATAAGGGGCTGTAGTCTCTAAATTCTCTCTTAGTTCCTGACTACCAAGCAAGCACAATCGCAGCATATATACTAAATTCATCTCAACTAGGCCAAAGCCTAAGGAATTCGCAGCCACTAAAAACGTGAGTTACCAAGCTCTATCTACAATTCCTAGTGACTACTATTCAACTCAATCATATAATTAGTAGCACAGTGGCCTGCATAAATCTCAATAAATCTCAAGTCCCAGCAAGCCTGAGAGGTATCCTGCATCCCGGTTGCCTCTAAAGAAACTGCATAACTGTAAAGACTATTCCGTAAGAAGTTTAAGTAAAAGTTCCAGTTATCTCATAATTCCTGCTGTGGACATTCCATTATTTCCTGCCGTTTCTGGGCTGGTTGTCAGCAGGGCCTTAAACAGAAAACCACATCCTGGCGTCACGACAATTCAGGGGTTAATAACACCATACCCCACAGGGTTAATACCACCATACCCTGCTACACCGTTGCAACACTTCAGACACCACACTTCTTTCATTTCTGAAAAGGCCTCTGAGAAATGAAAGAAGCGATCTGATTGGTTGCTATGGGCAACTCAGCAACTTTTCCTCTAGACAGGTTTTGATAAATCTCCCCCTATATTTTTATAGTTCGGACATTTACGCACTCAGCGATACCAAGATGTTTATTAAATTTGTTTTTACGCTTTTTGGGGGTAAAATGGGAAAAAGGGATAATTTACATTTTTAGTGGGGTGGGGATTTTTCAATATTTTTCCTTTTTTTCACTGAAAAACATTTTCTTTTAACTCAACTGGTGCCAGAAAGTTAAACAGATTTGTAAATCACTTCTATAAAAAAAATCTTAATCCCTTAAGTTCTTTTCTTTTTGAATTTACTTTTTGCCTGACCTCAGTGCTCTCTGCTGACACCTCTGTCCATTTTAGGAACTGTCCAGAGTAGGAGCAAATCCCCATAATTAACCTATCCTGCTCTGGACAGTTCCTGACATGGACAGAGATGTCAGTAGAGAGCACTTCCTGTGGAACACAGCAACTGTTGGGTGTGTCTGACTTCCATAGTTTTCCAGAGAGAGAGGATTGAAGCAGTGTTTCCTACAGCCTTTTCCCCAGGAGGGTGGCAGCTTCCTTGGGAGAGCCTCCTGCTATGGAGCCCCAGACTTCCACCCCTCGAACTAGGCCGGAGGGGGGTGGGAGTGAGAGAGCTACGGCCGATTCCCAGGACAGGGTGAGAAGATCCAGCAGGCTCCGCAGTAATGTGGAGCCCACTCCCCCGTCTTTTGCTGGAAACCGCAAGGCGTCCGGTAAGAAGGGTAAGAAGCTAATGGTTATGTCTTCGGGGACTGTGTCTGATACTATGGAACCCCATCAATGGGGGGTGAAGGGTCCCAGGGAGTCGCTAGCTACTTTCGGTTCCCGCATGCAGGCAAATCTTGTAGAATATGAGCAGCTGGGGAAAAAGCTGAAAATCATAAGGGAAGACCTGAAGTTTGCCCGCTACCAAACAGATAACTCTGCCAAGGCTATGAGGGCTAAGTTTGCTGCCAGGGTGTGTGAGCTGAAGGCAGAGGAGCAGGAGGTGGTGAGAGCCCGAATGCTGATTGTAGAGGGAGCAGGCATGTTTAAAGAAAAATTAAAGAATGAAGACCGCTATAAAACCATGCGGACCCCTGTGAAGGAGGAAGAGGATAGTCAAGGGGAGGAAGAGTGCTTGTGTGTTACGGAGGAGAAGATGGAGGAAGGTGGTGAGGGAGATGGCGGCAGTGAGGGTGATGAGAGTGAGGGGGATGTGTGTGATACCCCGTGTACCCCTAAGACCTCTGTCACCCCGAGTGCGGATTACATCAACCCTGCCCAAGTTGCCTTACCACTCACCTCTGAGGAAAGTGACAGTAATGATGGCGGTGACAGTGGACTGGTCTGTGGGGGGCTCCTGCGGGCCATAGTGATGCAGGAGTCACCCACCCGTCTGGAAAATTTCAGTTTTGGCCAGGACCTGGGCCCTGAGGAGAGGAAGAGGAAGAAAAAGAAGAAAAAGGCTGAGGAGCAGATAAAGTTTGTTTTCTCTCCTATCCAGCAGTCTGGGCCACCTGAAAAGTTGGTTCAGGCTGCTGGGCCCCCCACCCTGCCAGATCCCGCTTCTGCTGTGGAAGGGGACCAGCACGGGGGGTACAGTGCTGCATCCAACATGGCCGCGGGTGCTACAGTCACGCGTCCTGCTGGTAGGGAAGAGCAGGACGGGCTAATAGTGGGCAATAGTTATGCGGCAGTTTGCAAGGGGAGCGGTTCCCCGAGTATTGTGGGCAATGTTACTAGCCCTGCGGGGCACTTCCCTGAGAGGGGGGGGAGTGTCCAGGCGCCTGAGGTGTGTGGTGAGATCTTCTGCTCGGGGGGCGGTCCCCTGGGCGCAGCTAGTAGTGTCGGTGCTGCGGGGCACTCCCCTGAGAGGGGGGGGGAGCGTCCAGGTGTCAGAACCTGCTGCTGAGTCCGTGCAGTTGGGCGCAGTGTGTGGCGCAGGCACTGCAGGGATCTCCCATGTGAGAGAGGGGAGTCCCTGCACATCAGTGGCAGGAGGAGTGGTGGAGGTGCGCCTGGAGGGGCAGCCTCAGCTTCGGGAGGGGATGTCGGCGGTGACATCTCGAATGGAGGAGGAGTCAGCGTCTCCGACAATGCCAGCCGCCGGTGACCTGAGAATGTACAAAAAGGCCAAGCTAAAGCATGTCCAGGCCAGCCCAGAGGTAGTGGGTGAAGCAGCTGCTGATCCCAAAAATACTGTCAATAAAAGCAATGTTAATACAAGGTGTGTGAAAGATGGGAGTGGTAGTGCTGTGGATGAGAGGGGTGTATGTGGCAGTGGTAGTGGTGCAGATGGGAGGAGTGGTAGTGGTGCAGATGGGAGGAGTGGTAGTGGAGTGATCGGGAGGAGTGGCAGTGAAGTGATTAAGAGTGGTGATAGTGGAGTGAATAGGAGGGGTGGTAGTGGTGTAAATGAGAGGAGTGGTAGTGGTGCAGATGGGAAGAATAGTGGTGTGAATGAGAGTAGTAGTAGTGGTGTGGATGGTAGGAATAAGAGTGGCTTTTGTGGCAGTACAGGTGGCCTAAGCTGGAATGTAGGGACAGTGTCTGGTCCGGCTGCCAGCCCCCCCCCCGGTCGTCAGGAGTTATGCAAGTGTGGCGGCTGGGGGTTCAGTAGGATCTTT
Source organism: Hyla sarda (assembly GCF_029499605.1). Lineage (NCBI taxonomy): Eukaryota > Metazoa > Chordata > Amphibia > Anura > Hylidae > Hyla > Hyla sarda. Next base: position 78,135,968 of record NC_079194.1, on the reverse strand, counting down.
ACCTCCTGCATCTGGTGAAGGTCAGTTGCAACGGCGCCTCCTGGAGGCACTAAAGAGAGGAGAAAGGATGCTCCAGGTAGAGGGAAAGGAGATGGACCTGTCTTTTTGGGTGGAGAGACATGGTCTGGGAGCGTTCCGAGAGAGGAATGGGGAGACCGTATGGTCCCTTCAGACACACGGGCAGGAGGTAGGTCACAGGAATGTGGCCCGTTTGGTCTGGAAAGGCGAAGATGCGTGCCCCCAAAGGGGCAAGGTGGTGGAGCTTCTTTTCCAGATGGGTTTCAGGGCTGGGGACATCTTTGCCCTGATTCACCCCTTCGGCTCCTCCGAGTTTGACGTTAGCTTTGTTAGGCCGGAAGGACTAGATCTCTTTTGGTCTAATTATGAGCTGATGAAAAACGAGCCCGGATGGCGAGATTTCGCTGTAAAAGCGGTATCTCGCCAGAGTATGGTAAAGAAAGTGACCGTTTTGACCCGTAACGAGTCACTTTCTTGTTATGACATTATGACCTGGCTGGGCAGGTACGGGGAGGTGACGGACGTCCCCCGGAAGAACTTTGACGAGCACAATATATGGTCTGGGGCCTGGACGTTTTCCGTTCGTCTCAGGCGTTCAGGGAACACGGTCACCCACATCCCTTCGGCCGTCTTTCTGGGACGCGACAGGATTCAGATCTTCTACCAGGGGCAGCCTAGGCTGTGTCACAGGTGTGGTGACCCAAACCACTTTAGTGCCAACTGCACTCAGCAGATATGCGCCCTCTGCTGTGGGGTGGGTCATCTGGCGGCCACCTGTGGGCAGATTCGGTGTAACTTGTGTGGTGACTTAGGTCACCCGTTCAGCCAGTGTCCACGCTCGTTCTCCAACACTGTGACCGCCCCGGCTGGGGAGAGCCTAACGGTTGCCCCAGCGGGGGAGGGGACTAGTGGAGGAGAGGGGGCACCAAAGCCAGTGAAGGAAAAACATAAGACCCCCTCTATGCGGAGGCGAGAGGAGAAGCGCAGGTTGGAGAGGGCCCTTGAGAATGCCCAGGTGCCAGGGGTAGCTCGGGGTCCCACTCCAGACACTGGCTCAGAAGGAGGTCAGAATAACTCTGAGGCTTTGGGTGGGGCCGAACTGGATGAGGAGATAGGGAGACTGCGTAGGGAAGAAGGTCAAGATGCTCCTTCCTCCAGTCATGCCACTGAATCCGAAACTGTGGATGAGGAGGAGAAGGAGGGGCAGGCAGTAAATGGTGGCCAGGAAAAGAAGAAGAGGAGGAAGAAGGGTAAGAGTAAGGCAGCACCGTCCTCCTCTTCAGTTGTAGCCTCAGACCATAGAAGGAACAACTCAGTCTCTGACCCTCTGATCGTCCTTTCAAATCGATATGAGGCCCTTGGGGATACCATCTCCCCTCCTCTTCTCGAGGGTCCGGAGGCAGTGCGGCCTCCAGGAGGTGCCGAGCTTCCTTCCTCTGGGGCAGTTTCCTCAGGGGGAGAGGTAACACCAGATGCTGGAGGTAAAGATCCTGGGATGGATATATCCCTGAGTTTAAAAAGAGGCAAAGGGTCTTCCTCCGATTCAGATGGGGGTGGAGGGAAGGAGAGGAAGAAGGTTTAAGGGGTGAGGCCATCTAACTCAATCACCCAGGATGGCGGCACTCACCCCACTGACGCTGGCATCTATTAACTGTGCCAGCATAAAGTCTGATACGGCTAGATTCGCAGCCTTTGATTTTCTCGGCCGTGTTGAAGCCGACATTTTGTATCTGCAAGAGACCAGGTTGTCAGATCTAGCCTCCCTGGTAAAAGCCAGAAGAGAGTGGAGGCGCGATCCCTCCCACTGGTCTCTTGCGGCTGAGCCGTATAGTGGGGTGGCGGTCCTTTTTACCGCTCCTGTTGAATGCAGACGGGTTATTGAGTTAGAAATGGGGAGGTGCCTGATCTTAGATGTCTTCATGAAGGGACAAGAGCTCCGGCTCATTAACATCTACGCCCCCGCAAACTAAGCGGGGCCGTAAAGATCTCTTTGTGAGGATTAAGCCCTTTCTTTTTACGAGTCGGCAAGTGATCTTTGGAGGGGACTTCAATAATGTCACGAGGTCCCAAGATAGGAGAGGCTCCAATGGTCTGCTGACTTGCGATAGTGTGGCACTGATTAGCATAGCTAGAGAAGCTCGCCTAGAGGACGCCCACATCCGGAGCCCCTCAGGCCACACGGGTTTCACCTATCATCAAGGTAGTCGCAGGTCTAGGATAGATAGGTTTTATTTAAAGGAGGAAGCCGTCTCTTCCGCAGTGTCCGTGGTTGAGGTAGAGTTCTCCGACCACTGTATGATTTTGTTTTCCCTGAATGTTTCAGAGACCCCCCGGATGGGAAAAGGTTATTGGAAGCTGAATTCGTCCCTCCTGGAGGAAGCGGAGATAAGACAGTCCTTTGAGGATTTTCTTCAGAGTCAGGTACCTTTACTGGGCCTATGTAGTAGTAAGTCAAAGTGGTGGGAGATATTCAAGAAGCGGGTTGCGGGGTTCTTCCGCCAGCTCTCGAGCCTCAGGTCCCTGAACAGGTATCGCCTGTATCAGGGTCTGAGGATGAAACTCGAGCTCCTTGTCTCGACTGGAGGTAGCTGAGAGGATATCTCCAGAGTGAAATCCTTGCTGATGAGGTGTCAGTACGATAGGCACGCATCTTTGGTTTTTGAGAGGGATTTCGGGAAGTACCGCTCGCCCGACCCTTACAGAAACTGTAAGATGTCAGTGAGTAGTAAAGTCATTTCAGGACTGATTGATAGTACAGGATCTCTGAATCGGTCCAGATCAGGGATCTTGAAGGTCGTCAGATCCTTCTACTCGCACCTCTTGGGGAGGAAGGATCTAGATCGAGACAAGATGTCGGCTTTCCTGGCTGAAACCATACCTGAGCCAGGGGTAGACCCCTTTCTTGATGTTTTGGCAGAAGAAATCAGGGAAGAGGAAGTGAGACTGGCGATCGAGGGGCTCGCCCCTAAGAAGTCGCCAGGTCCGGATGGCTTAACATCCGAGTGGTACAGGACCTTTAAGGAGTCTTTAGCTCCCCTCTTGACTGAGGTATTCAATGAGTGTCTCTCCTCGGGCACTCTGCCGAAGTCAATGAGGAGGTCAGCCCTGATTCTTCTATCAAAGGGTAAAGATCCCAGCCGTATTGAGAATTGGAGGCCCATAGCTCTTCTCAATACGGACAGGAAGCTTCTGGCTAAGATACTGTTTAATCGACTGGTGAAGTTTGCACCCCGGCTCCTTTTGGGGGCCCAGCACTGCTCTGTTCCAGGCCGAAGCACCTTAAGTGCGGTCCTTAGTGTCAGGGAGGCAGTGGAGAGGAGTAGTGCGGGTTTCTGGAAGGGGTACTTGCTGTCCCTGGATCAGGCCAAAGCGTTTGATCGGGTGAACCACGAGTACCTCTGGTCCGTCTTCCTGAGATATGGCTTACCGAGTACTTTTGTTAATTGGCTTAAGATCTTGTATGCAGGGGCAGAGAGTTTCCCACTGGTGAACGGTTGGTCTGGCCGCTCTTTTGAGGTGGGGTCCGGAGTCCGTCAGGGTTGTCCTTTGAGCCCGCTTTTATACGTGTTCGCAATCGATCCCTTCGTCCGGAGGGTAGATTGTGGGCCGTTGGCGGGAGTCGGGATGAGCCTGGCGGAGCTGGATGTCGCCCAGAGAGTGGTGGCGTACGCTGACGATGTCACCATTTTCGTGTCCTCGCGAGAGGAGGTCGATGTGGTGATGTCGGAAGTGGACCGCTACTCGGAGGCATCCGGGTCTAAGATCAACCGGGATAAGTGTGGCGGGATAAGAGTCAGCAAAAGTGTTGGGCATCATATTCGGCCAGGATGATTATCCCACCAAAAACTGGGATGGTAAGCTCCAGGATGCCGCTCAGAAGGTGGACCAGTGGAAGGGTTGGTCTATGACCCTCAGGGAAAGGGTACACCTGATCAAATCGTACCTGCTCCCCTTGTTTATCTATCTGGGCAGCGTATGTATCCTGCCAGAGGCTTACTACACTAGGGTCTACAGCCTGTTTTTCCAACTGTTATGGGGAAACAGGATGAACCTAGTCAAGAGGAAGGTTACGTACCGCACGAGGAGACTAGGGGGTTTATCTATGGTAAACCCTGTGGTGTTCTTAACCAACCCCTTCTTGAAAGCTAACATCTCAAACCTTTGGTCAGAGAGGGCTTCTCCGTGGGTACTCTCCTGTAGGGAATGGTTTCGGCCTTTCTTCCAGGAATGGGAGACAGGAGGGCAAGTGAAGGACCTCCGTATGCCCCATGGATATCTTATGGCTTACGCTACCCCGACTCTGAAGGCGATACGTCGGTGGGGTCTGGGAGTGTGGGAGATCAGGACCCAGTCAAGGCAGTTCCTTGACAAACGGGTTCTGTTGACCCACTTCCAGAAGCCTCTGGCGCTCAGGGACTGCCCAGGTCGGGATCTGAGGGTGGGGTTGTACCTTTTAAACATGAAAAGGATCCCCCAGAAGTTTTGGGACTTGGCCTGGCGCTGCTTTCAGGGGAAGCTATATGAGAGGGACAATTTGAAGTGTAGGAACTCTGATGACCGGGGATGTCCCCGAGAAGAGTGCGGGGACATGCTGGAAAGCATGGACCATTTCCTGCTTCATTGTCCCTTTAATATAGGAGTTTACAACAGGGTGGGCGCTTCCATCGGCTGGAGTCAACTTGCCGGCCTTACCTATCAGGAGTGGGCTTATGGGGCATTCAGGAACCTGGGTGGCCGATATCGGGGCACTTTATTCTTAGTCAGTTTAGTGGTTAGGTACTACACGTGGAATGCACGGTGTTTAGTGTCGACCCAACAGAAAATCCTCTCCGAGGTGGAGGTCTGTAGGAACATCACCGGTGACCTTGGGAAGATCAGGTCTTTGGAGTATGGCAGTCTTGGTACCAGTAGGGCTTCTCTCCTATGGAGAGGGTTTTCCTTTGAAGTGCCCTAGGTACTAGACCTTTTAGGTAGAGTACCTTTATTTTGGTTAGGGACAGTGTCAGAGGGACAGAGATAGGATGAGAACAGGGTTAGTTTGAATGAAGGGATAGGATTATGGAGAATTGTAGGGGGAGTTAGGGAAAGAGTTTAAAATTATTTTGAATGTATCAAGTCTGCCATCCTTCTCCCTGGTGGTGGGATAATGCATGTGCACGCTAGTTTTTTGTTTTGTTTTTAAGCTGATATGGTATGAAGGGCTTACAGGCGACCAAACTTGGGCCTAAAGTGGGTTGTGGTTCAGTGTGTATAAGTTTGTGTATAAGTTGGTTGGGAGGAGTGCTAGGTGGGGAGGGTGTGCTTGTGGGTGGTGGTGTTCATCTTTGGGGGACCTGACATGGGTCAGTTAAGGACTGGACTTTGTGAACTGTAAGAACGGTATGGACTCTGACCCATGTACAGGAGGGGTGGTGTGGGTGAGGGTACAGTTTTAGTGTAGGGTTTTTCCTAGGGTTTTCTATTGATTTTGTAGATGTTTTCTGTAGTGCATATATTTTCTTTATATTATATTTTATTTATATAGTAAATTTAGTAATTTTGTACCTATATTGTGTAATATCTATATTGTTTCATATTGTTTCAGTGTTATGGTAGCCGGACCAGTTGCTGTGTTGATATGTGGTTTATTTAGTTTATTTCAGTTATTTGGTCTGTTTTATGTTTTCTTTGGTATTTTCATTAGTCCCGGATAGAGGATCCAGTTAATTTGGACGTTTTGTAAGTGAATGTATGTGTGATATGATTATTTTGATGATTATTATTATTATTACTATTATTATTTTTGCTTGTGTATATATATGTTACGCCGAGCGCTCCGGGTCCCCGCTCCTCCCCGGAGCGCTCGCTTCACTCTCCCCGCGGCAGCGCTCCGGTCACGTCCTCTGACCCGGGGCGCTGCGATTCCGCTGCCAGCCGGGATGCGATTCGCGATGCGGGTAGCGCCCGCTCGCGATGCGCACCCCGGCTCCCCTACCTGACTCGCTCTCCGTCTGTTCTGTCCCGGCGCGCGCGGCCCCGCTCCCTAGGGCGCGCGCGCGCCGGATCTCTGCGATTTAAAGGGCCACTGCACCGCTGATTGGCGCAGTGGTCCCAATTAGTGTGTTCACCTGTGCACTTCCCTATATCACCTCACTTCCCCTGCACTCCCTTGCCGGATCTTGTTGCCTTAGTGCCAGTGAAAGCGTTCCTTGTGTGTTCCTTGCCTGTGTTTCCAGACCTTCTGCCGTTGCCCCTGACTACGATCCTTGCTGCCTGCCCCGACCTTCTGCTACGTCCGACCTTGCTTTTGCCTACTCCCTTGTACCGCGCCTATCTTCAGCAGCCAGAGAGGTGAGCCGTTGCTAGTGGATACGACCTGGTCACTACCGCCGCAGCAAGACCATCCCGCTTTGCGGCGGGCTCTGGTGAAAACCAGTAGTGGCTTAGAACCGGTCCACTAGCACGGTCCACGCCAATCCCTCTCTGGCACAGAGGATCCACTACCTGCCAGCCGGCATCGTGACAGTAGATCCGGCCATGGATCCCGCTGAAGTTCCTCTGCCAGTTGTCGCTGACCTCACCACGGTGGTCGCCCAGCAGTCACAACAGATAGCGCAACAAGGCCAACAGCTGTCTCAACTGACCGTTATGCTACAACAGTTACTACCACAGCTTCAGCAGTCATCTCCTCCGCCAGCTCCTGCACCTCCTCCGCAGCGAGTGGCCGCTCCTGGGATACGCTTATCCTTACCGGATAAATTTGATGGGGACTCTAAGTTTTGCCGTGGCTTTCTTTCCCAATGTTCCCTGCATCTGGAGATGATGTCGGACCTGTTTCCCACTGAAAGGTCTAAGGTGGCTTTCGTAGTCAGCCTTCTGTCCGGAAAAGCCCTGTCATGGGCCACACCGCTCTGGGACCGCAATGACCCCGTCACTGCCTCTGTACACTCCTTCTTCTCGGAAATCCGAAGTGTCTTTGAGGAACCTGCCCGAGCCTCTTCTGCTGAGACTGCCCTGTTGAACCTGGTCCAGGGTAATTCTTCCGTTGGCGAGTATGCCGTACAATTCCGTACTCTTGCTTCAGAATTGTCCTGGAATAATGAGGCCCTCTGCGCGACCTTCAAAAAAGGCCTATCCAGCAACATTAAAGATGTTCTGGCCGCACGAGAAATTCCTGCTAATCTACATGAACTTATTCACCTAGCCACTCGCATTGACATGCGTTTTTCCGAAAGGCGTCAGGAACTCCGCCAAGATATGGACTCTGTTCGCACGAGGCGTTTCTCCTCCTCGGCTCCTCTCTCCTCTGGTCCCCTGCAATCTGTTCCTGTGCCTCCCGCCGTGGAGGCTATGCAGGTCGACCGGTCTCGCCTGACACCTCAAGAGAGGACACGACGCCGTATGGAGAACCTCTGCCTGTACTGTGCTAGTACCGAACACTTCCTAAGAGATTGTCCTATCCGTCCTCCCCGCCTGGAAAGACGTACGCTGACTCCGCACAAAGGTGAGACAGTCCTTGATGTCTACTCTGCTTCTCCACGTCTTACTGTGCCTGTGCGGATGTCTGCCTCTGCCTTCTCCTTCTCTACAGTGGCCTTCTTGGACTCAGGATCTGCAGGAAATTTTATTTTGGCCTCTCTCGTCAACAGGTTCAACATCCCGGTGACCAGTCTCGCCAGACCCCTCTACATCAATTGTGTAAATAATGAAAGATTGGACTGTACCATACGTTTCCGCACGGAGCCCCTTCTTATGAGCATCGGATCTCATCATGAGAGGATTGAACTTTTGGTCCTCCCCAATTGCACCTCGGAAATTCTCCTTGGACTTCCCTGGCTTCAACTTCATTCCCCTACCCTGGATTGGTCCACTGGGGAGATCAAGAGTTGGGGGTCCTCTTGTTCCAAGAACTGTCTAAAACCGGTTCCCAGTAACCCTTGCCGTAACTCTGTGGTTCCTCCAGTAACCGGTCTCCCTAAGGCCTATATGGACTTCGCGGATGTTTTCTGCAAAAAACAAGCTGAGACTCTACCTCCTCACAGGCCTTATGATTGCCCTATCGACCTCCTCCCGGGCACTACTCCACCCCGGGGCAGAATTTATCCTCTCTCTGCCCCAGAGACTCTTGCCATGTCCGAATACGTCCAGGAGAATCTAAAAAAGGGCTTTATCCGTAAATCCTCCTCTCCTGCCGGAGCCGGATTTTTCTTTGTGTCCAAAAAAGATGGCTCCCTACGTCCTTGCATTGACTACCGCGGTCTTAATAAAATCACGGTTAAGAACCGCTACCCCTTACCCCTCATCTCTGAACTCTTTGATCGCCTCCAAGGTGCCCACATCTTCACTAAATTGGACTTAAGAGGCGCCTATAACCTCATCCGCATCAGAGAGGGGGACGAGTGGAAAACGGCATTTAACACCAGAGATGGACACTTTGAGTATCTGGTCATGCCCTTTGGACTGTGCAACGCCCCTGCCGTCTTCCAAGACTTTGTCAATGAAATTTTTCGTGATCTGTTATACTCCTGTGTTGTTGTATATCTGGACGATATCCTAATTTTTTCTGCCAATCTAGAAGAACACCGCCAGCATGTCCGTATGGTTCTTCAGAGACTTCGTGACAACCAACTCTATGCCAAAATTGAGAAATGTCTGTTTGAATGCCAATCTCTTCCTTTTCTAGGATATTTGGTCTCTGGCCAGGGACTACAGATGGATCCAGACAAACTCTCTGCCGTCTTAGATTGGCCACGCCCCTCCGGACTCCGTGCTATCCAACGCTTTTTGGGGTTCGCCAATTATTACAGGCAATTTATTCCACATTTTTCTACCATTGTGGCTCCTATCGTGGCTTTAACCAAAAAAAATGCTGATCCCAAGTCCTGGCCTCCTCAAGCAGAAGACGCCTTTAAACGACTCAAGTCTGCCTTTTCTTCGGCTCCCGTCCTCTCCAGACCTGACCCTTCCAAACCCTTCCTATTGGAGGTTGATGCCTCCTCAGTGGGAGCTGGAGCTGTTCTTCTACAAAAAAATTCTTCCGGGCATGCTGTCACTTGTGGTTTTTTCTCTAGGACCTTCTCTCCAGCGGAGAGGAACTACTCCATCGGGGATCGAGAGCTTCTAGCCATTAAATTAGCACTTGAGGAATGGAGGCATCTGCTGGAGGGATCAAGTTCTCCTGTTATTATCTACACCGACCACAAGAACCTCTCCTACCTCCAGTCTGCCCAACGGCTGAATCCTCGCCAGGCCCGGTGGTCTCTGTTCTTTGCCCGATTTAATTTTGAGATTCACTTTCGTCCTGCCGATAAGAACATTAGGGCCGATGCTCTCTCTCGTTCCTCGGATGCCTCAGAAGTTGAACTCTCTCCGCAACACATCATTCCACCTGACTGCCTGATCTCCACTTCTCCTGCCTCCATCAGGCAGACTCCTCCAGGAAAGACCTTTGTTTCTCCTCGCCAACGCCTCGGAATCCTCAAATGGGGTCACTCCTCCCATCTCGCAGGTCATGCGGGTATCAAGAAATCTGTGCAACTCATCTCCCGCTTCTATTGGTGGCCGACTCTGGAGACGGATGTTGTGGACTTTGTGCGAGCCTGCACTATCTGTGCCCGGGATAAGACTCCTCGCCAGAAGCCCGCTGGTTTTCTTCATCCTCTGCCTGTCCCCGAACAGCCTTGGTCTCTGATTGGTATGGATTTTATTACTGATTTACCCCCTTCCCGTGGCAACACTGTTATTTGGGTGGTCGTTGATCGATTCTCCAAAATGGCACATTTCATCCCTCTTCCTGGTCTTCCTTCTGCGCCTCAGTTGGCTAAACAATTTTTTGTACACATTTTTCGTCTTCACGGGTTGCCTACGCAGATTGTCTCGGATAGAGGCGTCCAATTCGTGTCTAAATTCTGGAGGGCTCTCTGTAAACAACTCAAGATTAAATTAAATTTTTCTTCTGCATATCATCCCCAGTCCAATGGACAAGTAGAAAGGATTAACCAGATCTTGGGTGATTATTTGCGACATTTTGTTTCCTCCCGCCAGGATGACTGGGCAGATCTCCTCCCATGGGCCGAATTCTCGTATAACTTCAGGGTCTCTGAGTCTTCCTCCAAATCCCCATTTTTCGTGGTGTACGGCCGTCACCCTCTTCCCCCCCTCCCTACTCCCTTGCCCTCTGGTCTGCCCGCTGTGGATGAAATTTCTCGTGACCTTTCCATCATATGGAGAGAGACCCAAAATTCTCTCTTACAGGCTTCATCACGCATGAAGAAGTTCGCGGATAAGAAAAGAAGAGCTCCCCCCGTTTTTTCCCCTGGAGACAAGGTATGGCTCTCCGCTAAATATGTCCGCTTCCGTGTCCCTAGCTACAAGTTGGGACCACGCTATCTTGGTCCTTTCAAAATTTTGTGTCAAATTAATCCTGTCTCTTATAAACTTCTTCTTCCTCCCTCTCTTCGTATCCCTAATGCCTTTCACGTCTCTCTTCTCAAACCACTCATCCTCAACCGTTTTTCTCCCAAATCTGTTCCTCCCACTCCTGTTTCTGGCTCCTCGGACATCTTCTCGGTCAAAGAAATTTTAGCTGCCAAAAAGGTCAGAGGGAAAAATTTTTTTTTAGTGGACTGGGAGGGTTGTGGTCCTGAAGAGAGATCCTGGGAACCTGAGGACAACATCCTAGACAAAAGTCTGCTCCTCAGGTTCTCAGGCTCTAAGAAGAGGGGGAGACCCAAGGGGGGGGGTACTGTTACGCCGAGCGCTCCGGGTCCCCGCTCCTCCCCGGAGCGCTCGCTTCACTCTCCCCGCGGCAGCGCTCCGGTCACGTCCTCTGACCCGGGGCGCTGCGATTCCGCTGCCAGCCGGGATGCGATTCGCGATGCGGGTAGCGCCCGCTCGCGATGCGCACCCCGGCTCCCCTACCTGACTCGCTCTCCGTCTGTTCTGTCCCGGCGCGCGCGGCCCCGCTCCCTAGGGCGCGCGCGCGCCGGATCTCTGCGATTTAAAGGGCCACTGCGCCGCTGATTGGCGCAGTGGTCCCAATTAGTGTGTTCACCTGTGCACTTCCCTATATCACCTCACTTCCCCTGCACTCCCTTGCCGGATCTTGTTGCCTTAGTGCCAGTGAAAGCGTTCCTTGTGTGTTCCTTGCCTGTGTTTCCAGACCTTCTGCCGTTGCCCCTGACTACGATCCTTGCTGCCTGCCCCGACCTTCTGCTACGTCCGACCTTGCTTTTGCCTACTCCCTTGTACCGCGCCTATCTTCAGCAGCCAGAGAGGTGAGCCGTTGCTAGTGGATACGACCTGGTCACTACCGCCGCAGCAAGACCATCCCGCTTTGCGGCGGGCTCTGGTGAAAACCAGTAGTGGCTTAGAACCGGTCCACTAGCACGGTCCACGCCAATCCCTCTCTGGCACAGAGGATCCACTACCTGCCAGCCGGCATCGTGACAATATATATATATATATATATATATATATATATATGTGTGTGTGTGTATATATATATATATATATATATAAAAAAAGATTAAAAAAATATAAAAAATTTTAAAAAAGTGAAAAAATATAAAAAAAATAAAATAAAATAAAAATATAAAAAAAAATTTATTAAAATTTTTTATTTTTTTATTTTTTTTTATTTATTATTATTTTTATTTTTTTTAGGTGTGCTTGCTACGTTTCTGTTTAGTTTTCTTGTTGCGTGTTCCCAAGTATGGATGGTTTTGAGTTATAGTCGGATAATGATAACTTTTATGTTTATATTTTGACAAGCCAAGTTGTGCTATTTTATTTATTTATTTATTTTTCTTATGTTCATTTTCGGTAAGTGTGTGAGTGTTTCATTAGATATTTTGGGCATATTTTAATATCTTAGTATTTTAGTATCTTAGTAAAGCTGGGCTGGCCGGTTAGGCAGGGTTTTGTTCATGAGGTTTTGTTTTTGGTTCTAGAGTATTTCTTATTTATGTTATAGCTGGTTAAGCTTGCTTTGTGTTTTGTATTTGATAAGTTTTGTATTTTTCTAATAAAAAGAGTGTCAGCAGAGAGCTTCCTCTGTAGTATACAGCTGATAAGTACTGAAAGGATTAAGATTTTTTTAATAGAAGTAATTTACAAATCTGGATAACTTTATGGTACCAAATGATTTAAAAGGAAATGTTTTCCAGTGGAGTACCCCTTTAACTTTTTTTTTTATTTACACTTTTATGTGCCCATAGGGGACTATTTATTGCAATTATTAGATTGTTAATACTGTTCAGTGCTATGCATAAGCATAGCACTGATCAGTGTTATTGGAGATCCTCTGCTCTGGTCTGCTCGATCAGACCAGAGCAGAAGACCCCAGGAGACAGACCAGGGGTGTGGAAATTTTATAAAAAACTACTTGTCCACGGGACTAAAATGGAGCAAAATCTACTTGTCCCTCATGACGATCCACTTGTCCGGGCCAATTTTCACTTTTACGCTCTCATTTTTTCCTCCTTGCCCTATAATAGCCATAACTACCTACTATAATGATATCTTTTTATTTTTCAATAACATATTCTCTGAATCAAAAAATATATATTAGGTGAATGCGAAATTGAAATAGTAAAAGATAACTCAGCAGATTTGGGGTTTTTCTTTTCTACGCCATTTACCTTGTGGTTGAGATAACATGTTAGTTTCATGCTTTAGCCCTCCTGATTACAGTAATACCATATTTGTATAGTTTACAATTCTGAACTTTTTTGAATTTTTTTAATTGCCATTTTTTTTTTTACCCCTGTAGCTTTTTTTTTTTTTCACATACCAGGCTGTATGAGCGCTCATTTTTTGTGCCATAATCAGTTTTTTGTATCGGTACCATTTTGGTATTGATCTGACTTTTTAATCACTTTTTAACTTTTTTTTTTCTGGGATATTATAAAAATTGCAATTCTGTGGTTTGGTATTTTTTTTACATTTACCGTACAGGATACATAATGTTATATTTTAATAGGTCATACAATTGCGCACGAAGCGATACCAAATGTGTTTATTTTTATTATGTTTGCATGTTTTTATACAGGAAAAGGGGGTGATTTGAACTTTTAACATGGAAGGGTTAATGTGTGTTTTTGTAAACTTTTATTAAAACTTTTTTTTTTACACTTTATTAGACTTATAGGAGGAATCATTAGATTCCTCATACAGAGGAATAGAGTTCTATTGAACTCAGTTGATCTGTGTGCTCTGCGATCCATTGATAGAGCCTGGTCCAGCCAGGATCTATCAATGACAGAGCCGGGACAGGAGGAAGCAGAGGTAAGTCCTCCGGCTACCTCTATAGTGGATCGCCCCCCTGCGATTACTCTCCGGGGGGGGGGCGATCCACCCCACTAGCCCACCAAGGAGCATACATATGTCCCTTTAGACGCCACTGTCAGCTTTGACAGCAGCGATCTAAAGGGTTAATAGCCATCCGCGGCAATCGCGGGGGCTGCAGAGTATGGAGCGTGCACAAGTTCGGAGCCCGCTCCATACACCCCTCTGAGCATCGCATGCTAGTTATTATCGGTGGTGTGAAACTTGCGCCCAGTGCAGACGTGCGACCGCTCCTCCCCTCAGCTCTCCGAAGCTAGAGCTGGGGGGAGCGAAGGCAGAGGACGCAGGTCTGCACAAGGAGCAAGAAGCCATGCCCCCTCATCTCCCCCTCGCACGTCTGCATGACAGAAGGAAGGCAGAGCAGGGGAGAGACAGCTTCTCATCTCCCCCTGCTCTGCTTCAGAGGACGCTCTACAGTCTGTATGGAGCGGGCATGAGTCGGGAGCCCGCTCCATACAGACTGCAGAGCGCCGCAGCGCTTGTCAGGTCCGGCCCTGCTTGCCCGAAGCCGGGCTAAGGGCCGGAAAAATTCAGCTGCCCTGCGCCCGGAACTGCATGTCCCGGGTGTCGGGCGATAGGAATTCCACATCCCAGCGGACAGAGGCAGGTGAGGGGACCTCCGTCCAGTGCTGCGGGCTATCCGATCATCCAATATAACACCCGCATGGCTGAAGATGCTGTGATCTGTAATGATCACAGCATCTGAGGAGTTAATGGCGGACATCAGCGCGATCGCTGATGTCCGCCATTACCGGCGGGTCCCTGGCCGCTGATAGCAGCTGGTACATGCCTTGTATGATGCGAGCACCGGTCCGGTACTCATGTCATGAACATGACGTAAATGTATGCGTTTAGTACCACCACAACAAGATGAACATTTACGCCATGTGTCATTAAGGGGTTAAAGAAATGTGGCCTAGGTATAGGTATGCCGAGCAATGTCTGAGTTAGGAAATATGTAAACTTTGTTGTCTGACTGGAATACTCAGCTAGTTGAAAGCTAGGAGATGTTGCTCTGGTAAAAGCAAGGCCTAGACTAGTTCCAACAGTCACCCAGTAACCCCTTCTCCTGGGATGAAAAGGTTGGACTAGGTTGGGTTGCAATCATTGGTTCAGAGGATCATGTGACCAAAGCATCATTTATCTGGGTACAGTAATGTACAAAACAGTGGTGTTGCTATGGGCGTGCGGACCACACTGGGTGACACCCCAAGCAAAGCAGTCCCCTACCTGTGGCTTCCTATTATTAGCAAAACTACAACTTCCAGTATGCCCTGACAGTGAGGACATGCTGGGGGTTGTAGTTTTGCAACAGCAAGGGAGTCATAGGTGCTGTAAATGTACGGTGCTGTCTGCAAACTCACTCGCTGCAGCACCATACATTTATGGCGCATGTCCCCAAGGAGTTAAAAAAGTTAAAAAAAATGCCTCTATTTGCTAACCAGCCAGGTAAGAAAAAAATAATAAAGATTTTAAAAATAAATAACCCCCTTATAAATAAAAATCATCACCTTTTCCCATTAACAAAATTTTTTTAAATGTGATAAAAAAAAATCAATTCATATCTGGTATCACCGCATGCATAAATGTCCGATCTTTGAAAATAGAATGTTTATTATCCCTCGCAGTGAAAGGAGTAAACATAAAAACATTCCAAAATGCCAAAATTGATCATTTATATTCACATCACATCACAGAAAAAATGTCATAAAAAGTGGATCAAAGCCACAACTGCACTAGTACCATTAAAAACTACAATGGCGCAAATAATAAACCCTAAAATGGCTCCAAAGATTGAAACATAAAAAAGTTAAAGGGGCAGAACACGGTATTTTTTTGTTTCAATTTTTTTCATCCATAAAACATTAACCCCTTAAGGACCAAGGGCGTACAGGTACGCCCTTGGTCCTGCTCTCCTGATATAACGCGGGGTTACACAGTAACCCCGCGTCATATCGTGGCGGGCCCGGTGTCATAGTGAAGCCGGGACCCGCCTCTAATAGCTAATCGCCGATCGCGGCGCCGCGCGCTATTAACCCTTTAGCCGCGCGCTCAGAGCTGAGCCGCGCGGCTAAAAGTGAAACCGAAAGTGGCCGGCTAGCTCAGTCGGGCTGTTCGGGATAGCCGCGGCTAATCGCGGCATCCCGAACAGCTGACAGGACAGCGGGAGGGCCCCTTCCTGCCTCCTCGCTGTCCGATCGCCGAATGACTGCTCAGTGCCTGAGATCCAGGCATGAGCAGTCATGCGGCAGAATCGTTGATCACTGGTTTCTTATGAGAAACCAGTGATCAACATAGAAGATCAGTGTGTGCAGTGTTATAGGTCCCTATGGGAGCTATAACACTGCAAAAAAAAAAAGTGGAAAAAAAAAGTGAATAAAGATCATTTAACTCCTCCCCTATTAACCTCTTAAGGACGCAGGGCGTATGGATACGCCCTGCATCCCGAGTCCTTAAGGACGCAGGGCGTATCCATACGCCCGTGGGAATTCCGGTCCCCACCGCTAGCCGGTTGGGGACCGGAGCCGGATGCCTGCTGAAATCTTTCAGCAGGCATCCCGGCATATCGCCCAGGGGGGTCATTATGCCCCCCCATGTCGGCGATCGCCGCAGATCGCTGGACAATTCAGTCCAGCGATCTGCGGCGATTCCGGGTCAATCGGGTCTCCAGTGACCCGGTGACCCGGAATTACTGGCTGTTCGGGGCCGTCTCTGACGGCCCCGAACAGCCAGAGCCTGCAGGGGTGAGGTGGCACTGGTGCCACCTCACGATCGCCCTGATTCGTCGGCCGGATTACCGGCCGACCAATCAGGGCGCCTGCTGCGGGTGTCACTCCCGCACCCGCTCCGCCCCTCTTCCGGAGGACGTGAGCGGGTGCGGGACGTGCACCCCGGGTGCTGGGGACCCCGATCCCCGGCGTTAATGTTGGGATCGGGGCCCCAGGAGCGACGGCGGCGGCGTGGGACAGCCAGCGATGGAGCAGCAGCAGGAGGTGAGTTACAGCCTCCTGCTGTTGCTTAGCAACAGCTCCCAGCATGCAACAAGGGCATGCTGGGAGCTGTAGTTATGCAACAGCAGGAGGCAGACCACCACAACTCCCAGCATTCCCTTATGGGCATGCTGGGACTTATGGTTTTGCAACAGCTGGAGGCACATTCTTTCTATGGAAAAGTGTACCTTCAGCTGTTGTATAACTACAACTCCCAGCTTGCACAAACAGCTAAAGTGCATGCTGGGAGTTGTAGTGGTGCATCTGCTGGTTGCATAACTACAACTCCCAGCATGCCCGTTGGCTGTCGGTGACTGCTGAGAGTTGTAGTTTTGCAACAGCTGAAGGCACACTGGTTGTGAAACTTAGTTTTTTTTTTTTACCTAACTCATTGTTTCACGACCGGCGTGCCTCCAGCTGTTGCAAACTACAACTCCCAGCAGTCACCTTACACGATGCACCGTACATGCTGGGAGTTGTAGTTTTGCAACAGCTGGTCGCACACTGGTTTTGAAACACTGAGTAAGGTCACAAACTCCGTGATACATAACCAGTGTGCCTACAGCTGTTGCAAAACTAAAACTCTCAGCATGTACAGTCTCTCAGCGCATGCTGGGAGTTGTAGTTTTGCAACAGCTGGATGTCCCCCCCAATGTGAATGTACAGGGTACACTCACATGGGCGGAGGCTTACAGTAGGTATCGGGCTGCAAGTTTGAGCTACAGCAAATTTTCTGCAACAGCTCAAACTGCCAGCGAGAAACTACTGTGAACCCCCCACCTGTGTGACTGTACCCTAAAAACACTACACTACACTAACACAAAAAATAAAATAAAAAGTAAAAAACACTACATATACACATACCCCTATACAGCCCCCCTCCCCAATAAAAATGAAAAACGTCTGGTACGCCACGGTTTCCAAAACGGAGCCTCCAGCTGTTGCAAAACAACAACTCCCAGTATTGTCGGACAGCCGTTGACTGTCCAGGAATGCTGGGAGTTTTGCAACAGCTGGAGGCACCCTGTTTGGGAATCACTGGCGTAGAATACCCCTATGTCCACCCCTATGCAATCCCTAATTTAGGCCTCAAATGCGCATGGCGCTCTCACTTTGGAGCCCTGTCGTATTTCAAGGCAACAGTTAAGGGTCACATATGGGGTATCGCCGTACTCGGGAGAAATTGGGCTTCAAATTTTGGGGGGTATTTTCCGCTTTAACCCTTTGTATAAATGTAAATTTTTTGGGAAACCAAGCATTTTAGGTAAATTTTTTTATTTTTTTTTACATATGCAAAAGTCGTGAAACACCTGTAGGGTATTAAGGTTCACTTAACCCCTTGTTACATTCCCCGAGGGCTCTAGTTTCCAAAATGGTATGCCATGTGGGTTTTTTTTGCGGTCCTGGCACCATAGGGGCTTCCTAAATGCGGCATGCCCCCAGAGCAAAATTTGCTTTCAAAAAGCCAAATGTGACTCCTTCTCTTCTGAGACCTGTAGTGCGCCAACAGAGCACTTTTCACCCCCATATGGGGTGTTTTCTGAATCGGGAGAAATTGGGCTTCAAATTTTGGGGGGTATTTTCTGCTTTAACCCTTTGTATAAATGTAAATTTTTTGGGAAACCAAGCATTTTAGGTAAATTTTTTTATTTTTTTTTACATATGCAAAAGTCGTGAAACACCTGTAGGGTATTAAGGTTCACTTTACCCCTTGTTACGTTCCCCGAGGGGTCTAGTTTCCAAAATGGTATGCCATGTGGTTTTTTTTTTGCTGTCCTGGCACCATAGGGGCTTCCTAAATGCGGCATGCCCCCAGAGCAAAATTTCCTTCAAAAAAGCCAAATGTGACTCCTTCTCTTCTGAGACCTGTAGTGCGCCAGCAGAGCACTTTTCACCCCCATATGGGGTTTTTTCTGAATCGGGAGAAATTGGGCTTCAAATTTTGGGGGGTATTTTCTGCTATTACCCTTTTTAAAAATGTAAAACTTTAGAGAAACCAAGCATTTTAGGTAAAAAAAATATATATTTTTTTTACATATGCAAAAGTCGTGAATCACCTGTGGGGTATTAAGGTTCACATTACCCCTTGTTACGTTCCCCGAGGGGTCTAGTTTCCAAAATGGTATGCCATGTGTTTTTTTTTTGCTGTTCTGGCACCATAGGGGCTTCCTAAAGGTGACATGCCCCCCAAAAACCATTTGACGCTCCTTCCCTTCTGAGCCCTCTACTGCGCCCGCCGAACAATTAACATAGACATATGAGGTATGTGCTTACTCGAGAGAAATTGGGTTTCAAATACAAGTAAAAATTTTCTCCTTTTTACCCCTTGCAAAAATTCAAAAATTGGGTCTACAAGAACATGCGAGTGTAAAAAATGAAGATTGTGAATTTTCTCCTTCACTTTGCTGCTATTCCTGTGAAACCCGTAAAGGGTTAAAACGCTTACTGAATGTCATTTTGAATACTTTGGGGGGTGCAGTTTTTATAATGGGGTAATTTATGGGGTATTTCTAATATGAAGACCCTTCAAATCCACTTCAAACCTGAACTGGTCCCTGAAAAAAAGCGAGTTTCAAAATTTTGTGAAAAATTGGAAAATTGCTGCGGAACTTTGAAGCCCTCTGGTGTCTTCCAAAAATAAAAACTCATCAATTTTATGATGCAAATATAAAGTAGACATATTGTATATGTGAATAAAAAAAAAATTATTTGGAATATCCATTTTCCTTACAAGCAGAGAGCTTCAAAGTTAGAAAAATGCAAAATTTTCAAATTTTTCATAAAATTTTGGGATTTTTCACCAAGAAAGGGTGCAAGTTACCCAAAAATTTTACCACTACGTTAAAGTAGAATATGTCACGAAAAAACAATCTCGGAATCAGAATGATAACTAAAAGCATTCCAGAGTTATTAATGTTTAAAGTGACAGTGGTCAGATTTGCAAAAAATGGCCGAGTCCTTAAGGTGAAAAAGGGCTCAGTCCTTAAGGGGTTAAAAGTTTGAATCACCCCCCTTTTCCAATAAAAAAAAAAAACACAGTGTAAATAAAAATTAACATATGTGGTATCACCGCGTGCGGAAATGTCCGAATTATAAAAATATATCATTAATTAAACCGCTTGGTCAATGGCGTGCGCGCAAAAAAATTCCAAAGTCCAAAATAGTGCATTTTTGGTCACTTTTTATATAATTTAAAAATGAATAAAACGCGATCAATAAGTCCTATCAATGCAAAAATGGTACAATTAAAAACTTCGGATCACGGTGCAAAAAATGAGCCCTCATACCGCCCCATACACAGAAAAATAAAAAAGTTATAGGGGTCAGAAGATGACAATTTTAAACGTATAAATTTTCCTGCATGTAGTTATGATTTTTTCCAGAAGTCCGACAAAATCAAACCTATATAAGTAGGGTATCATTTTATCCGTATGGACCTACAGAATAAGGATAAGGTGTAATTTTTACCGAAAAATGTACTAAGTAGAAACGGAAGCCCCCAAAAGTTACAAAACTGCGTTTTTTTTTCAATTTCGTCGCACAATGATTTTTTTTTTCCGTTTCACCGTAGATTTTTGGGCAAAATGACTGACGTCATTACAAAGTAGAATTGGTGGCGCAAAAAATAAGCCATCATATGGATTTTTAGATGCAAAATTGAAAGAGTTATGATTTTTTAAAGGCAAGGAGCAAAAAACGAAAATGCAAAAACGGAAAAAACCCCGGCCCTTAAGGGGTTAAAAAAAATATCCAAGTTTGGTATCATTGGAATTGTACAGACCCATTGAATGAAGTAAACATGTCAGTTTTACAGTATTGTGAACTCTGAAAAAAAACATTTGCCCCACAAAATTGCGCAATTCCATATTTTGCCATACATATTATGTATTTTTTCTGGCTTTGTAATGCATCATATAATAAAATAACAAACAACTTGTGCCACAAAAAATAGCTTATGATTGTCAGAACGTCGCTACACAAAAAAAGAGAGAGAAAAATAAGGATTTTATTGTGAAAAGGGAAAAATATAAAAAGCTGTAAAGATTGGGTATTGCATAATCATAATCATTGCCATAATCATAATACCCCACAGAATGAAAATAACATTATTTTTACTGCACAGGGAATGCCATTAAAAAAATTTAATAAAAACTTAACCCCTTAAGGACGCAGCTCATTTTCACCTTAAGGACGCAGACCACTGTCACTTTAAGCATTAATAACTCTGGGATGCTTTTACTTTTCATTCTGATTCCGAGATTGTTTTTTTCGTAACAAATTCTACTTTATGTTAGTGGTAAAATTTTGTCGATACTTGCATCATTTCTTGGTGAAAAATGCCAAAATTTTATGAAAAATGAAAAAATTTTGCATTTTTTTAACTTTGAAACTCTCTGCCTATAAGGAAAATGGACATCCCAAATAAATTATATATTGATTCACATATACAATATGTCTACTTTATGTTGGCATCATAAAGTTGACATGTTTTTACTTTTGGAAGACATCAGAGGGCTTCAAAGTTCAGAAGCAATTTTCCAATTTATCACAAAATTTTCAAAATCTGAATTTTTCAGGGACCAGTTCATTTTTTAAGTGGATTTGAGGGGCCTTCATATTAGAAATACCCCACTAGAAATTAGAAATACCCCCTCAAAATGACATTCAGAAAGTGTGTTAACCCTTTAGGTGTTTCACAGGAAGAGCATCAAAGTGAAGGAGAAAATTCTAAATCTTCATTTTTTACACTGGCATGTTCTTGTAGACCCAGTTTTTGAATTTTTACAAGGGGTAAAAGGAGAGAAATCACCCTAAAATGTGTAACACAATTTCTCTTGAGTAAGGAAATACCTCATATGTGGATGTGAAGTGCTCTGTGGGTGCACTAGAGGGCTCAGATGGGAAGGAGCGACAGTGGGATTTTGGAGAGTGAGTTTTTCTGAAATGGTTTTTGGGGGGCATGTCTCATTTAGGAAACCCCTATGGTGCCAGAACAGCAAAAAAACACCCCACATGGCATACTATTTTGTAAACTACACCCCTCAGGGTACGTAACAAGGGGTCCAGTGAGCCTTAACACCCCACAGGTGTTTAACAACTTTTCGTTAAATTTGGATGTGTAAATGAATTTATTTTTTCACTAAAATGCAGCTTTTCCCCCCAAATTTTATATTTTTACAAGCAGTAATTTGAGAAAATGTCCCCCAAAATTTGTAACCCCATTTCTTCTGAATATCGAAATACCCCATGTGTGGACGTCAAGTGCTCTGCTGGCGCACTACAATGCTCAGAAGAGAAGGAGCACCAATCTGCTGTGTGGGCATGCTGGGAGTTGTAGTTTTGCAAGATCTGGAGGGCCACAGTTTAGAGACCACTGCACAGTGATCTCCAAACTGTAGCCCTCTAAATCTTGCAAAACTACAAATCCCAGCATGCCCAAACGGCTGTCTGGGCATGCTGGGTGTTGTAGTTTTGCAACATCTGGAGGGCTACAGTTTAGAGACCACTGTCTCCAAACTTTAGCCCCCCAGATGTTGCTAGGCGACTACTCACCGGCTTCCGTAGTCTTCACCAGGGAGCCGCACGTCATCGCTGCCCGCCGCTGCAGATCAGGTAAGGGACCTCCACCGCCGCCGGTCACGCTACAGTTCCCCCGTTCTGCCCGGATTACCGTCGGTGGGCAGAACAGGGGGAACCGAACTTTAACCCCACCCCCCTGCCCCCGTTCTGCTATTGGTCAGTCTTCTGACTGACCAATAGCAAGGATAGGAGGGGTGTCACCCCTGCCACCTAACTCCTATCCCTTCAGGGGGACCGGGGGTGTCTTGGACAGCCGTATGATCCGGAAACGACAAAAATTGCCAGTCTGAATTGACCGGCAATTTCCAGCGACCGCCTACATGGGGAGGTCTCAGGACCCCCCTGGGCATATGAAAGGGATGCCTGCTGATAGATATCAGCAGTCATTACGGTCCGGTCCCCGACCGGCTAGCGACAGGGACCGGAATTCCCATGGGCGTACCCATACGCCATATGTCCTTAAGGACTCAGCATGTAGGGCGTATGCATACGCCCTGTGTCCTGAAGAGGTTAACATTTTAAAAATGTTCGCAATATTATACAGTTTTTCACAAAAAACTGCTTGCAGCAACTAATATAAAGTACAAATGTCACGAAAAAACTCTCAGAATCGCCTCGCTCAGAAAAAAACATTTCAGTTATAACCACGTAAAGAGACACAGGTCAACTTTGGAAAATGGGTCTCGGTCACTGACGCAAAAAAGTCTGTCATTCCTTTGCTGCGCTCCTGCTTGCAACTTTCTCTCCCTCCCTGCACCAGGTGTATTGTTTTTATGTGACTACTGAAGCTTGCATAAAGTGCAGTTATTTATGTCGAACTAAGACTGGTGAGTGCTATATAAATCAGTCGTCTTGCATTTTTAGACTTGTATTGGTTCTATATTTCATATGAACTCAGCGCCGCAGTTGATGATTCACCTGGGTCTCATTATCCTGCCAGAGCTTGTAATAGTCTACCCCAGTGCCTATCCAGAATTCCTCACTGCCTATGACATCACAAAATACGACTTGCGTGACGTGCGGCAATTAAAAGAAATCCTGGCTATAAATGTGTGTGTGTGTATATATATATATATATATATATATATATATATATATATATAAATATATATTGTGAGAAGGTGAAGGGCATTGTGGTAGATGGGCTCCTGGCCTTGGTGAAGTAAATACCCGGGAGGTGTTCCCCAAAGGCCCCACCCCGTTGCAGTGTTGGGGGTGTCAACAACCGCGACATGTTAGGCCCAACTGTCCCCAGCGGGAAGAGCCTATGGATATAAACTATGCTCTCTGCCCGTCCAGAGACTGTGTGCTACCGGTGTTCCCAAGGCAGCGGACTCTGGTAATCTCTGCCAGGTGAGGGTGGGAGATAGTGTTGTGGTGGCCCCTATAGATTCAGGTAGCATGGTGACACTGGTGAGATCCGACCTGGTACCGCCCACAGAGTATACAGGCCGAAAAGCGGGGGGTAGTGTGCATTCACGGGGACTTGAAAGACTATCCTACTGCCCTGGTAACTTTGTCAACAGCGACCAACCGATGGACTCATGAGGTGGCCATTGCCACGAAGTTGCCACATGAGTTGATAATTGGGAGAGACTTTCCAGGGTTCATGTGTTTGTGGCCCAAACCCGTGAGGCAGGGGTGTCCCCAATAGACTGGCCATACTCAGAGGTGACCCTGGAACCCTGGGAACCTGAGTCAGAAGGGACAGCAGTTGGGGTGACCACTTGTTAGCCGAAACATCGCTTTTTATGCTCTGATGCAAATAAAGACTTTGTAGCCTGCACAATACCTGGACTTCGTGTTGGGTGCTGTTTTCCTTGAAGAGGAAGTTATATATATATATATATATATATATATATATATCCCCTTAAGGACTCATCCCATTTTCACCTCAAAGGAAATCTGTCATCAGTGTCACCTGCACTAACCTGTTGGTACCGACAGGTAGTGCAGGTGACACTGATGGCAACATTACTTACCTTGTCCCGGTCCGTGGCGGGGATCTCCTGTAATCTCTTCTCAGGAGGACTCTCCTGTTGCCCAGTAAGCTGATCGGGACATTGCGATTCTGACGCGATAGTCCCGATCAGCTCCACTGAGCTGGCCGGATAGTTTTACTTTCACTTTAGACGCTCCGATCAACTTTGATCGCGGCGTCTAAAGAGTTAATGCCGGACATTGGCCCAATCGGCAGTGTCGGCATTAACCCCAGGTCCTGGCTGCTGATAGCCCTGAGTCCTTAACTGGAGATATACAATTTTTGTGCTGGTACTCTTGGTAATATTGGTGTCGATATAATAAATGTATTGGTCAGTAATAGTATGGTGCTACATCTCAAACGTCGAAAATTGTCTTTGCGATGCTAACACAATCTTCCTACTCTATATGTGTGGTAACAGGGTGTGATGAGGGCAGATGTTATTACCCTAGGGGCAGATGGCATTAACCCCTTGTATTCGTGATGCCAGGTGTCACGATTCGGCAGGCTGGAGGTGGATCCTCTGTGCCAGAGAGGGATTGGCGTGGACCTTGTCGGTGGACCGGTTCTAAGTTGCTACTGGTTTTCACCAGAGCCCGCCGCAAAGCGGGATGGTCTTGCAGCGGCGGTAGCAACCAGGTCGTATCCACCGGCAACGGCTCAACCTCTCTGACTGCTGAGATAGGCGCGGTACAAGGGAGTAGACAAGAGCAGGGTCGGACGTAGCAGAAGGTCAGGGCAGGCAGCAAGGATCGTAGTCAGGGGCAACGGCAGGAGGTCTGGAACACAGGCTAGGAACACACAAGGAAACGCTTTCACTGGCACAATGGCAACAAGATCCGGCAAGGAAGTGCAGGGGAAGTGAGGTAATATAGGGAAGTGCACAGGTGAAGGTACTGATTAAAACCCATGCGCCAATAAGTGGCACACCGGCCCTTTAAATTGCAAAGACCCGGCGAGCGCTCGCCCTAGGGAGCGGGGCCGCGCGCGCCGGGACAGCACAGACGGGGAACGAGTCTGGTAAGCGGGTCGGGACGCGCATCGCGAGTGGGCGCGTCCCGCATCGCGAATCGCATCCCGGCTGGGGACATTATCGCAGCGCACCCGGTCAGCAGGTCTGACCGGGGCACTGTGAACAGGAGAACGCTGTGAGCGCTCCGGGGAGGAGCAGGGACCCGGAGCGCTCGGCGTAACACCAGGAAGTGGTTTATTCTCGATACCACCCGAAGATATACTGGGCTAGGAAGGGGGGCAATAATGACTCTGATGCCAAGTTACGGATAACGGTAGCTTTACTGAGGGTAGACAGATGGTAAAGTCTATACAGTTCAGCCAGGGCCCATTGAGGTGACCAGTGGCTCAGAGACCTTAAGGGCTTGCTGGGACTTGTTGTAGGACTGGACAATGTAATGCAGGCCATGCTGACTTGACAGATGACAGGGACTTACTTGACTGAAGACTGACAAAGCTATGACTGTAGCTTACTTGCATTTGATGGTGACTGCAGGACTTGACTATGAGGCCTCCAACACTCTGGACACACACACTAGGCACGACTGACCTCAGCAAAGACTTATCTCCAAACAGGAAAGAACAAAAGAGAGAGAGAGAGAGAGAGAGAGAGAGAGAGAGAGAGAGAGAGAGAGAGAGCTAGCTCCACCCAGGGCTTATATGGGGGAGACTAGCAGGGAACCCATAGGTCACTGTTTGGGTCACCTGGTCACTGATACCTCCTGGGTAACAATCACATGACATATCACATGATACAACTCTAAAAGCAACAAGACATTTTATAATACATTACAATGTAGAACATATGTATAGGGGGAAAAAGTACAAGGGAGCCCGGGGGACACTGAAGGGAGGCTGCCGGACAGGGCAGCAAGGGTACGGGGTAACACCTCCCGTACTGGGCCACCACATATTGAATACACTGGGACTCTGCTGCTGCGGAATCTCTGGAAATTCCAGACGTGTGAACATGGCCTTACACCTTCCATCACATGTTGGCATCTAACCATAATAGGATGCCAACGCATACTGGAGTGGAGAGCAGCGGGTGCCATTAATTCAATGGCCCAATTTTAATTTCAATGGCCCAGTTTTTTTTTTAACAGGACACAATAGTGAGGTCCGCTGCATTATTGAGTCCAACTTAATTAGCGTATACCGCCCGAATGGAGTCACTTGGTGCCATCAAAAAGTATAGCACCTGCTGCTCTCCCCCACAGTATATGTTAGCATCCCATTCTCTGCAGGATTCTCTGTGTTGGAATGTGGAAATGCTGCGTGGACCCAGCCTAATAATTGTACCTTATGAAGGTATTAGGTTACATTTTGTATGGATTGTTAAACCACAGAAGTGCTTAAACTTTAAAGGGGCTATCCAGGAATAGAAAAATGAAGCTAGCAAACAACATAGCACATGACACGGAGAACTCACCCGGTCACTTCTTTACTGGCAGTCACCGAAAAATGGGGTTAATTTATTATTAAAACAGCCCCACACTTGTCATCAGTTTGTGTGTGATATTACAACTTGGCTTCATTCACTTCAATGGAACTGAGCTGCATAACCACACACAAAAAAAGGACAGAAATCAGTCTTTTTCTAATCCTGGACTACCCCTTTTAAGGCCTGGCCTCCCTCTGAATCTCTGTCCAGAGTTTATCCGGGTAGAGATCCTGTAGTGTGCATAGACTATGTTCATACTACAGAAAGTCCACACGGTGAATCCCTGTGCGGAAATTTCGCAAACTGCAAGGGCTGTAACTAGAACCGCACAGGAATGCGCCATCTCATAGATGACAATTCTTTCTGCGGACACAGAAAACTGAATTTCCATGCTGAAAATGGAAGTCACGACTCCGCCCCGTGTGACTTCACTCTCCGCCCCCTCAATGCAAGTCGTCACGCCCCCTCCCATAGACTTGCATTGAGGGGGCAGAGTGTGATGTCACTCGGGGGCGGAGCCGTGACGTCACAATACTCCGGCCCCATGATCGTGATTCATCAGACTAGGAGCGATGTTCGCTCTGGAGGCTGATAATAGCAGGGTGCTGCATGAAAGATTGCGGGGGTCTCCAGCAACGGGCCCCCCACGATCAGGCATCTTATCCCCTATCCTTTGGATAGGGGATAAGATGTCTTAGGGCCGGAGTACCCCTTTAAATATCTGGAAATCCTTCCAGGAACAAAAAAAAGTTTCTATTATAAAAGTTCCTTCTATGGTTATTGACTACTAAACGGCTTTATATATACTTGAGGTGAAAGAGGTTTGGAACCTCACGACTCTACATTACCTGTTCATGAGAAATCAGAAGTTGAAACTAAATCCTGGGGTGTTTTTAGGACATTTCATGTTCGTTCCCCACAGCTCTTATTTTTGTGTGCGTTTGCAATATGACATACATCCCCATTTTAAGAGGATGGTTTCAAAAGTGGTTTGTGGATGTTCATCTACGTCTCTAGGACGACAAATGTGAAAATTTGTGCAATAGTGAATGTGCTGCCTTAGCATAGTTTGTATCCAGGATACAGAACAATTGTCATCTGTGTTCAGCGGTGTATCTGCACCAATAGGAAAATGTCCTAAATCAAAATGATAGATACCCAAGTGTTTTTTATCTTAACCAAATAAAAAACTCAAAGATAATCACAGATTGTAATCTATCAAAAAAAAAAAGTGATCTATTTTTATAACTAAGAATATTATGCTGATGATGATGGTGATGATAACACAAATGCATCAGCGCAACAACCTGCACAAGCTGTGAGAAAAACATTGGCGCATCTATTTGGCCTAAAGTTCCCCACGTAAGTCATCAGTTTCTATTTAAGGTTTAAAGATATAGAACACTATGGGGGATATTTATCAAAGGATTTAGACTGTTTTTTCCTGTCTAAATTTGTCGCACAGAAAGTCGCAGTCTAAATATGTGCGATTGTTTTTGCGACATTTCCTCTAGAGGATTTTGAGAGCATGATGCATTCTAGTCTATTTTAGACGGAAATGCATTGGAAAATGCATTGGTGCTGAATTTATCAAAAGCGACTTTTCAGCGACAAGTCGCATTGGCTGAAAGTACGCCGAAATGTCAGACCATGTTAAAGCAGATTTACATACAGTCTAAAGCATAGATCCTGAAGTCTGTGCGCAGAATTTATCATGAGCCGTGCGCCATTTGATAAATTAGGCGAACAATAGACCAGACTAACCCTCTGTGGTTTGGTCTATATTGATGCGGGACATAGACAACTTTGATAAATCTCCCCCTATGGATTTAATTGACCAAAACTGTCTCATTTATGGACAGTGTAAACTTAAACTTGAAAGTTTAAAATGCACCAGATTTATTCCAGTGGCTCTTCACTGTCTAAGTTTAACCCCTTAAGGACCCGGGCTTTTTCCGTTTTTTCATTTTCAATTTTTCCTCCTTAACTTTAAAAAATCATAACTTTTTAAAATTTTCACCTAAAATTCTATACGATGCTTCTTTTTTGCATCACTAATTCTACTTTGTAATGACATTAGTCATTTTACCCCCAAATCTACGGTGAAACGGTAAAAAAAAAATCAATGTGCGACAAAATTGATGAAAAAACACTATTTTGTAAGTTTTGGGGGCTTCCGTTTTTACGCAGTACATTTTTTGGCAAAAATGATACCTAATCTTTATTCTGTAGGTCCATACGGTTAAAATGATACCCTACTTATATAGGTTTGATTTTGTATCACTTCAGAAAAAAATCATGAATACATGCAGGAAAATTTATACGTTTAAAATGGTCTTCTTCTGACCCCTATAACTTTTTTATTTTTCCATGTTCAGGGCACTATGAGGGCTCATTTTTTTGCGCTGCTATCTGAAGTTTTTAGCGGTACCATTTTTGTTCTGATCAGACTTTTTGATCACTTTTTATTCCCTTTTTTTGTGGTATAAAAAGTGATCAAAAATGCGCTATTGTGGACTTTGGAATTTTTTTGCGTGTACGCCATTGAATGTGCGGTTTAAAAAGTGGTATATTTTTATAATTCGGACATTTCCGCACACGGCGATACCACATATGTTTATTTTTATTTTTATTTACACTGTTTTTTTTTATTCTTGGAAATGCCGGGTGATTCAAACTTTTATTAGGGGAAGGGATAATTGAAAGGGTTAATGATTTTTTTTACACTTTTCTTATGCAATATTATAGCTCCTATAGGGGGCTATAACATTGCATTAAATGATCTTTTACACTGATTGATGCATCTCCATAGGAATGGATCAATCAGTGTTTTCGGCGATTGATTGCTCAAGCCTAGATCTTAGGCTTGAAGCATTCATTCGGCGATCGGACAGCACAGGAGAAGGTAAGAGACCTCCTTCTGTGCTACAGCTGTTCGGGATGCCACTATTATGCCGCGGCGATCCCGAACAGCTCCCTGAGCTAGCCGGGCTAGCCGGTGCTGTACGCTATTAGCGGCGGGTCCCGGCTTTACTATGACCTCGGTCCTGCCGCGATATGATGCGGGGTCGCCGTGAGGCCCCGCGTTATATCGCAGGATCGGGACTAATGACGTACTCATACGTCATGGGTCCTTAAGGGGTTAAACCACCTATTAATGACTTATATTATACAAATTTTTATTTCTTCTTTATAGAAATCATCATTTATAAAAACCACCTCATACCATCCAGAACATAATCCTGTCCGGTTACAGCATTACCTTTGTCCCAGCGAAATCACAGGCTGAGACAAAGTCCAGTAAGTGAGGGTGGTACTAGGAGTCCTGTGTGCTCACTCCTGTCCTGTCAGACTACAGCAAGAAAACTGAGAGGAAGAGGTTACAGAGCAGCCTGCAGTGATTGAATGAAGACATCCAGCACAGCACAGCAGACTCAGTGAAGAAGTGAATGTATAGTGAGTGAGGGGGGGACTAGCGCTCCTCTGTGCGCACTCCTGTCCTATCTGATTGCAGCATGAAAACAGACAGGAGGGGGTTACAGAGTAGCCTGCAGTAGTTGGATGAAGAGACCAAACACTCAGGGGGGAAGATAAGTTACGCAGAGAGGTGACACGCCCCCTCCAGAGCACAGGATGACAAACCTGTATTTGTAATATTCCTTGGGTAAATAATTTGTATATTTTTGGGTGAAAAAATACTGTCCCTGCAGCTATTTCTGTGAGGAGACAAAATACAGGAAGTGAAGTGAGGGCAGGACGAGCAGGCTCCTGGCTCGTCAATCATCCTGCTGTGTGAGCCAGGAGCATGTAATAAAGCCCTGCTTGTCCTCAGTGTACCGAGCCCTGCTTGTCCTCAGTGTACAAAGCCCTGCTTGTCACCAGTGTACAGAGCCCTGCTTGTCCTCAGTGTACAGAGCCCTGCTTGTCCTCAGTGTACAGAGCCCTGCTTGTCCTCAGAGTTCAGAGCCCTGCTCATCCTCAGTGTACAGAGCCCTGCTTGTCCTCAGTGTACAGAGCCCTGCTTGTCCTCAGAGTACAGAGCCCTGCTCGTCCTCAGTGCATAGAGCCCTGCTCATCCTCAGTGTACAGAGCCCTGTTTGTCCTCAATGCACAGAGCCCTGCTTGTCCGCAGTGTACAGAGCCCTGCTTGTCCACAGTGCCCAGAGCCCTGCTTGTCCTCAGTGTACAGAGCCCTGCTTGTCCTCAGTGCTCAGAGTCCTGCTTGTCCTAAGTGCACAGAGCCCTGCTTGTCCTCAGTGTGCAGAGCCTTGCTTGTCCTCAGTGTACAGAGCCCTGTTTGTCCTCAGTGTACAGAGCCCTGCTTGTCCTCAGTGCTCAGAGTCCTGCTTGTCCTAAGTGCACAGAGACCTGCTTGTCCTAAGTGTACAGAGCCCTGTTTGTCCTCTCTGTTTGTCCTCGGTGTACAGAGCCCTGCTTGTCTTCTGTGTACAGAGCCCTGCTTGTCCTCAGTGTACAGAGCCCTGCTTGTCCTCAGTGTACAAAGCTCTACTTGTCCTCAGTGTACAGAGCCCTGCTTGTCCTCAGTGTACAGAGCCCTGCTTGTCCTCAGTGTACAGAACCCTGCTTGCCCTCAGTGTACAGGGCCCTGCTTGTCCTTAATGTACAGAGCCCTGCTTGTCCTCAGTGTACAGAGCCTTGCTTGTCCTCAGTGTACAGAGCCCTACTTGTCCTCAGAGTACAGAGCCCTGCTTGTCCTCAGAGTACAGAGCCCTGCTCATCCTCAGTGGATAGAGCCCTGCTCATCCTCATTGTACAGAGCCCTGCTTGTCCTCAGTGCTCAGAGCCCTGCTTGTCCTCAGTGTACAAAGCCCTACTTGTCCTCAGTGTACAGAGCCCTGCTTGTCCTCAGTGTACAGAGCCCTGCTTGTCCTCAGTGTACAGAACCCTGCTTGTCCTCAGTGTACAGGGCCCTGCTTTTCCTTAATGTACAGAGCCCTGCTTGTCCTCAGTGTACAGAGCCCTGCTTGTCCTCAGTGTACAGAGCCCTGCTTGTCCTCAGTGTACAGAGACCTGCTTGTCCTCAGTGTACAGAGCCCTGCTTGTCCTCAGTGTACAGAGACCTGCTTGTCCTCAGTGTACAGAGCCCTGCTTGTCCTCAGTGTACAGAGCCCTGCTTGTCCTCAGTGTACAGAGCCCTGCTTGTCCTCAGTGTACAGAGACCTGCTTGTCCTCAGTGTACAGAGCCCTGCTTGTCCTCAGTGTACAGAGCCCTGCTTGTCCTCAGTGTACAGAGCCCTGCTTTTCCTCAGTGCACACTTTTTTTATGTGGACTCCTCACAGAGACACAGCCGTTGTCTGTACGGGCATGCTGGGAGTTGTAGTTTTGCAACAGCTGGAGGTCTACAGTTTGGAGACCACTGCTATAGTGTGATGAAACAAAAATAAAGGATATATTCTTATTCTACATTTCCTTTAGGTGTTGTGCCAAAAGTGTAAGCTGCCAAAGGACAAAATAATTATATATTTCTGCTACAGATCTGCAGCACATCCCGGTTTTGCTGGCACAGAACGTCATTTTTCTGTCATGTTTTATCAGGTAACCTGTCTCAAGTCGGCCATACACATAAGATTAATGTCGGCCAAACCCACCAATATAAATGTAACCAGCCAACTGTTTAATGTGTATGAGGGACTACCAATTTTCCCCAATGGCAGATATAAGGGGGGAAAAAGGCTTGAACTCTTAGGCTATGAAATTCCTCTGCAGCAGAGTCCCACTGATTTCAATGTGACTCTGCGGCACTGTTCACATAGCGAAATTTCCTCAAAAATCCTGATTTCGGAATTGGCAGAAACAATGAACCTATTTTCCGCCCATGTTTTCCACATTCCGCACATTATTCGCCACATGATTAACATAGCCTTAGATTTCCACCTGCCCAATCCTTTTTGTTCTCCAAGGGCAAATGCCAGTAACACAAGATTCTGGCAGCAGCTCTTTCTCTTATCCCCGTTTGGAACACATGCATACTCGGCCGAGCTAAGTATACAGTTGTATGGGGGGTGGGGGGGTTGGAAGAGATAGCTGTCAGCCATACATATACATTCATCTGAAGCACATTCCAGCTTTAAAGGGGTACTCCGGTGAAAACCTTTTTTTTTTATATCAACTGGTGGCAGAAAGTTAAACATATTTGTAAATTACTTCTATGAAAAGATCTTAATCCTTCCTGTACTTATTAGCTGCTGAATACTACAGAGGAAATTCTTTTCTTTTTGGAATGCTCTCTGATGACATCACAAGCACAGTTCTCTCCGCTGACATTATTATAATAATAACGCTTTATTTATTGTTGTCCTTAGTGGGATTTGAACCCAAGTCCCCAGCACTGCAAGGCAGCAGTGCTAACCACTGAGCCACCATGCTGCGCTTAGCATACTTACATCTGCTATGCATCTGCTATGCATCTGCTATGCTTGGTTGCTAAAATGGACAGAGATGTCGGCAGAGAGCACTGTGCTCGTGATGTCATTAGTGTTCCAAAAAGAAAGGAATTTCCTCTGTAGCAATCAGCAGCTAATAAGTACTGGAAGGATTAAGATTTTTTAATAGAAGTAATTTACAAATATGTTTAACTTTCTGCCACCAGTTGATTTAAAAGAAAAAAGGTTTTCACTGGAGTACCCCTTTAAAGCTGGAATGTGCTTCAGATGAATGTATATGTATGGCTGACAGCTATCTCTTCCTATACCTATACCTATACCTATATAATTCCTATACCTATACAAAATAAAAGGTATTAAAATGTGACCAGTGTCACATTAAAGTGCAGAGTTCCAAGTGTATATAAAGTGCTTAAACCAGTGTTTCCCAACCAGGGTGCCTCCAGCTGTTAAAAAACTACTACTCCCATCATGCTGGGAGTTGTAGTTTTACAACAGCTGGAGGCACCCTGGTTAGGAAACAGTGTTACCTCTGCACCCCTTATACTTTACTGCTGAGCCTGCTTTCTGACTACAGCAGTGCTTCCCAACCATGGTGCCTTCAGCTGTTTCAAAACTTAAACTTCCAGCATGCCCGGACAGCCTTTAGCTGTCCGAGCATGCTGGGAGTTGTAGTTTTGCAGCAGCTGGAGGCACACTGGTTGGGAAACACTGGCAATTCTTTTTTATTTTTTTTATTTGTATAACAAGTGTAAGAAAACAGTACAGTGGGGGAGCTGGTCAAGTAATAAAGAGAAATTGTCCGCTCTGCTGCATGTCTTATAACTAATCTAAGAGTCCGTAACATAAACACTGGCAATTCTTTTATGAGGCATAACCTGGATCACATCTACCATGCGTCCTTTATAATACTGGTGTCTTTTTATATGGCAGAACGAGCTTTGGGGCATCTGTTACCTCTGCACCCCTTATACTCTAGCTATGCAACACTGCTGAGCCTCCTTTCTGTCTACAGCATTGCTTCCCAACCAGGGTGCCTTCAGCTGTTGCAAAACTACAACTCCCAGCATTCCTGGACAGCCTTCGGCTGTCCAGGCATGAATGCCCCTTTAATGTCTCTTTCTGTTTACTGTTCTGCTTCATATTTGGCTAGCTGTGTATTTGGGGGGGGGGGGGGGGGGGGGAGTTATGAAAATTTTGGAAATCTGCAACACCAAGATAAGACTGGTAGTGCTATTTACTACAGACCCGTTTGGATCTGAATGAGAGGTCCGCTGGGATTGTTGGAAGGAAATAATTCACTTTCCCTTCAAGCTCAACCAAATTAAAGGGGTACTCCGCTGGGAAAAAAAATGTTTCAATCAACTGGTGCCCGAAAGTTAAACAGATTTGTAAATGACTTCTATTAAAAAATCTTAATCCTACCAGTAATTATCAGCTGCTGTATACTACAGAGGAAGTTCTTTTCTTTTTGAATTTCTTTTCTGTCTAGCTACAATGCTCTCTGCTGACACCTCTGCCCATGTAAGAAACTGTCCAGAGCAGGATAGGTTTACTATGGGGATTTGCTTCTGAGAGCACTGTGGTCAGACAGAAAATAAATTTATCTATCTATCTATCTATCTATCTATCTATCTATCTACATAGTATCTATCTACCTTCTATGCATCTACTTAAAGGGGTATTCCAGGGAAAAACTTTTAAAAAAAACTTTTAACCCCTTTAACCATAAAAAACCCCTTTAACCATAATCTACAGTGCCTCTACCTATCAAGTATCTACCTATTACCTATCTATCTAATCCCAGAAAGCAGCAATCCTGTATAGTAATGTGCACAGGTGCCTCCTGTCATTGATCCGGGTCAGGGATCCCAATAGTTACGATACAGAGAAGCAGTGGCACTCCAATATGGTGAAAAATGTGTTGTGACAATGGTAGCCTGAGGTTGCTGAAACATAGCTCGCTAAGGAGTTAATAAAGACAACACTTTTTTTTCACCATATTGTAGTTCCACCGCTTCTCTATATGGTATCTATCTATTTATCTATCTATATACCAATAGTAGAAAACCGCAGCACACAGGTGACTTGGTGAAGAATATGTGGCTTTATTCACCAAACAATGGCGACTTTTCGGCTGCCTCTCACAGCCAATGGCTCGACAATATGGCTCGACAATGTGAGAGGCAGCCGAAACGTCGCCATTGTTTGGTGAATAAAGCCACATATTCTTCACCAAGTCACCTGTGTGCTGCAGTTTTCTACTATTGGTATCGTCTGGGACTTCTGGGACTAAGTCCACCTACAGTGGTCCCTCAACATACGATGGTAATTTGTTCCAAACGGCCCATCGTTTGTCGAATCCATCGTATGTTGAGGGATTCGTGCAATGTAAAAGTGCATTAAATACTCACCTGTCCCCGCCACTCCGGACCGCGTCCTCACCGCTCCCAATGGTCTCCCAGGGGCTCCCGATGGGGTCCCGCTGCTCCGGCATCTTCTTCTGGGTCTTCCACATCTTCTCCGGTGTCCGGGCCTCGCTTTCTGGTGACGTTATTATGTTAGTGCACCGGGTCGGCGTGCACAGCTACGTAATAACGACGCCGAAAAGGGAGGCCCGGACCCCGGAGAGGACCCGGAGCAGCAGGGATAGGTAAGTGAACCTGCTGGGGCACATTACACTGCTATACGACAGCAGTTTAAGCATTTTGCGCTGTCGGATAGCAGTTAATGCGATGGCCCCGACATATAAAAGCATCGTATGTCGATGCTAACATTGACATGCGATGGCCTCTGAGACGCCTTCGTATGTCGATTTGATCATATGTCGGGGCCATCGCATGTCGGGGGGTTACTGTACAGTGAGCACCTACCTGGACTTTTTTCTAGTGCTGCCGAAACTTTTCTCTAAGCTATCTATCTATCTATCTATCTATCTTTCTATCTATCTTTCTGTGTATCTATCTATCTATCTATCTATCCATCCATCCATCATCTCCAGTAGATCTAAACTGAACATGAAGCACCCAACTTTGATGAGGGAGGTAACTTATGGGCCACCAGGTGGCAGTATCACCTTAATCAGGTTTATTAGAAATAATATTTGGAGAATACTTTGGGCACCCTACAAGCAGTCAGATGAGACAGCCAGGGGCTGCTGGTCAGTGAGGATAGATAGCACAGCTAGCAATGTGCTCTCCTCAGTCTGTGAGGGTTTGGGGTGGAGAGAGGGAGGACCTGAGAGAGGAAAGGGGAGTGACAGGCAGCAGAGAGCTTTGACACTATAGTGCAGGCAGGATCTGATGAGAGGGAAGAGACCCAGTGACAGAGAATAGATTGAAGTGTCCTCACTCCATGTGACAGCTATAGTGGACACTATCACCATATCTTGCCTGGACTCTCCCCCCCCCCCCCAGCTTATGGCTGACTACTACTGAGCTGCAAGATAACAAGTGGCTATCAAGAGCACAGCTAGTCCTGCTGACTGGTACACATTGCAGGTCAGTGATCTTCATGTTACTAACTTGTATCCCCTACATGTGCCCTGGAATTCCCTGGTGATGGGACATACCTGTTATTAAAGGGGCTACATGCCTTTTAGAGATGTAGGAAGCCTGGGAAATGTCATCTCCTCTAATGTCCAAAACAAACCTATCCCTGTTTATTTTGGGGGGTCCCCTGCTAATGTCACCCTATAGCAATTGATTTAATTCACATTTGCATCTACAACACTATGATCCATATCAATGGTATCCAAACTGTAGACCTCAAGATGTTGAAAAACTACATCTCCCAGCATGCCCGGACAGCCAAAGGCTGTCCGGGCATGCTGGGAGATGTAGTTTTGCAAGGAGGTCCACAGTTTGGAGACCAGTGATCGATTTATTCAGTATACATAGGCTTGTTTACAATTTGGAAACATTGTTGCTATTTCAATATTTATTTATTAATATTATTTATATTAAAGTGTCAGTTAGTTTGTAATATTTATTAGTTACTATTACTGATCAGTAGATGGTGTTCTACAACTTGTAGTTCTCCAGCTGTTGCAAAACTACAACTCCCATCTCTGGGCATGATGATGGGAGTTATAGTTTTGCAGCATGTAAGAAAATACTATTCAATGGGCTAGAACCTGGTCATTTTCTGCTGTACTAAGATATATATATATGTATATATATATATATATATATATATATATATATAAAGAATAAACTGCAGCACACAGAAGTATCTTGGTGCAAAAAAAAAAGGTGATTTATTCCATCTTCAGCAAAAAAATATATAAGGTGCAACGTTTCGGTAGTCTCACACCACCATCTTCAGGCATCTTCAGGTGGTGTGAGACTACCGAAACGTTGCACCTTATATATTTTTTTGCTGAAGATGGAATAAATCACCTTTTTTTGCACCAAGATACTTCTGTGTGCTGCAGTCTATTCTTTTTATTGAAGTTGGAGTCCTTTACCAAGTCTCCTATGACTGCGTGCACCTTATTGGAATCTGCTGCTGCTTTTCTGTGGATGTGCTGCTTTTCTGAGTTCTATAAAAAAATATATATATATATATATATATATATATATATATATATATATATATATAATTATTATATTGAGGGCTACAAAGTTAACAGTTGTACTTTAAATGGACATATAGGATAGTTATGTTATTTACTACAGATTAGTCAGTATTCAGTATATATAATGTACTGAGGTCAGAAAAGTGGTCAGTATGTGATATACGGAAGGTATGAGATGGGTCGGTTATGGTAATATGTAGCCAGGGATAAGAATAGGACAGGGTGCTATATACTGGCTCTGATACGGTATGTACTGTGTCCGGGTTACAGAAAGATTGCAGCAGACCGTTCTCCAACGGATCCCATTACCTATTTTGTAATATGGTAATTTCTCAGATTACTCGAGGTAATGCACCATAATAATGATAGATTAGCCAGATTATCTAAATTCTCAGTTATTCAATCTGCATATATGGTTTTACCTCTATTCACCATCTGTTTTCCATGCCACTGTATTCTTTACAACTATTCAGATATAATCGTTAAAAAAAAAATCACTTTGATACATTAAGTTACCGGGAATCATCCTGATCATATTAAATATAATACAAATGTATCTTCTGCATTGTGAGTTCTCGTTGATGTGTTGTTGTTATATACTATGGCAATGACAGTAAGAACCATATATAGTTTGGAAACAGAGGGATAAGGATAAGTTCAGATTGCTGTCGTGCTCTGTCCCGTTCTGGGTCCATTTGGCAATTTTTTTTGCCCCCAAAATGGGTTAGAGCACAACTGACACCATGGGGTTTTGACGGATTCTATTGACTTAAATAGGATCTGTTGGAGATCAGATAGTATGTATATTATTATTTTTTCCCGCTAAACTCCTGCCGTTTTGATGGAATTGCCTACGAAGCTCCTCATAGCGGAGCTCAACGGTCATGTGAAAGAGGCCTAACGTGTAACATTTGGGCCCCAGTGCAAACTCTGTAACAGGGCCCCATGTCTCCCATGTGCCATTTAGACTGGTGTCTTCTTGGAGCCCTCTCAGACACCAGGGCTCTGGTGCACTCCCTAAAATTACATCCATGTTTAGAAATTGGAAAAGAAAAGGATGTTCACTGTTCATTGACTATATTGAGGTCCATTATAAATCTCCTATAGCCAATAACCAAACATGACAGCGTAGATCAAAGCAGGGTTTTTTTTTGGCCTCTGACATCACCGATCCCGTTTTTGACATGAATCAGCAGGATCGCATGGCAGAGATTTCATTTGCCGGGTCACATGTTGCAGAAGAGATTTTAGTAAGTACATTTTTTGGGGAACCCACGTGTGAGTCGAAGTGACATAACCAGACGCTGACTTGTCACGTCCGGAAAATGGGTCAAGAGAATTGTCAAGTAAGGGGATGTTCAAGATTTATTCACAAGGTATTCTGTAATATTATGTTGAGTGTGTTACGTTTCCTGAAGCTGCTTCCTACTATAACCTTTTATCACTAGTCACCAATGTTATTCTATTTAAGTCTATTGTTTAATGTCTTAGAGGCTTTATAAGTCCATAGAGTTTAGGTATCTGTGGTAACGGGGTGTGATGAGGGCTGATGTTGTTACCCTAGGGGCAGATGGCATTAACCCCTTGTATTTGTGACCCCAAGGCGTGGTTTATCCTCAATACCACCCGAAGGTAATACCGCTGGATCCTGGGTAGGCACCGGGGCAATAAAGACTCTGACGCCAAGTTACAGACAACAGTAGCTTTACTGAGGGTAGACAGATGGTAAAGTCTATACAGTTCAGCCAGGGCCCAAGGAGGTGACCAGTGACGCAGAGACCTTAAGGGTTTGCTGGGACTTGTAGTAGGACTGGACAATTGAATGCAGACCACGCTGACTTGACAGATGACAGGGACTGACTTGACTCATAAAGCTGTGACTTTATCTTACTTGAGTTGATGGTGACTGCAGGACTTGACTTTGAGGCCTCCAACACTCAGGACACACACACTAGACTGCACTGGACCTCAGCAGGAAGCAAGAGCTCTAAGCTCCAACAGAGAAGGGCTAGCGCCACCCAGGGCTTATATGGGGGAAACTATAGGGAGCCCAGAGGTCACTCTTGGGATCACCTGGCACCTCCTGGGTAACAATCACATGACATAACTCTTACAACACATTTTATAATACAATACATTGCAGAACGTATGTATGGGGGGGGGGGGGGGACAGGTGCGAGGGGCCCTGGGGATACTGAATGAGGCTGCCTGACAGGACAGCAAGGGTACGGGGCAACATCTCCCGCACTGGGCCATCACATATGCAAACTGTCAACCTCAAGTTGTTGCAAAACTACAACTCCCAGCATGCTGTCCGGGAATGCTGAGAGTTGTAGTTCTGCAACATCTGAAGATCCACAGAGAGCTACGGAGATATCCTTTTTATATAGTACGGAAGAGCAGCATGTAAAATAAACATGTTTCTGTAGCTGCAGTCCTCTTATTAGCACTCAATGCCAGGATTCTATCTTAATAAGTGTAAGCATTACATGTTCCTGTGATAGGAGTCCTACCCATAAACCTGTTTGCACCCTGTCAGCAGTTCAGGCCACACGAGTTTATGTTCTGCTCTATGAGTTACAATAGGTCATCATGTCAGATTACCTTTTACTGACAGTTAAGTAAAGGCTTCTTCTCCGTGCGCTCAGCGTACTGAGGAGACCTTGCGGTAGTGATGTCTTCTACTCTGTTGACCGCTCATGTTGTCACATTCCTACTGTCTGTGAATGATGAGGATGTTAGACGGGTTTTTTTCCTTGAAAGTCAGGTTCCTAATTGTTCTCATTGCACAGAATAAACAGGTGGACACTATTGAATAGGTAAACTCCTCTCGGTCTTATTCTTGGAATCTGCGACTTATCTTCAAAGCAAGGAGAAATAATATTAGTCTAAAATGTTGTGATTCCAGGGTTTTATGTTTAGCTTTGGTTTTCCTATAAGTCATAGAACGGTTTAACATTAACTATGCCATAAAGGCTTAAAGGCCTGTCTAGACCAGTGGTCTTAAAATTCAGGATCTTTCAATTGTCCATGTAGGTCAAGTACAGGGGCTGGGTACTGTAAAGACCAGTGTTGTCCAGACGGTGGACCTCCAGATGTTGCAAAACTACAACTCCCAGCAAGTTCAGACAGTGACAACCATGCTGGGAGTTGTAGATTTGTGAGATCTGGAGGCACCCTTGCTGGAAAACACTGGATCATAGGGTGATACTGGCCCTTATGGATTCGTTTATCTGGATTAAGAGAGGTAATAGACGCCTGAGGTGCCTATATCCCTAACTAGATTGTGAGTTATTCCTAATAGATACCTAAAAGCTTCATTCTTTAGGGGCATTTTAGTGTGAGCCTCAGCGGCCGCTATGTTACCCATAGACATAAGAGGCACAGGATGACGTTGGTGCTATCTTCTTTCTACATGGTAAAGTTTACGGTGGCTCCTTTCCACAGATGTGAAAACACAAAGATAATGGGCCCAATGATTACAGTGTACCACTTGCCTATTTGAGAAAAGCACTTTCTTGTCTGCAGATTGGTGCGGATTATATGAATGTTGCAGTAGACAAAAAACTGTGTATGTAAAATCTGTAGTTGCGGAGTTTGCTCCAGATTCATAGCATTTCCACTGAAATCTGCAAAAATGTATTACAGATTTTGACTTCATTATGGGGAAAATCTGGGGAAAATCTGGTCTAAATCTGCAGTAATTCTGCAGAATAAATTGACAAGAGGCAGATTTATAATCCGCACCGCACAGATTTTGTGCGGATTTGTGAACAAAATTTTTTACAAATCCTAGTCTTTTTTCTGCTACTGTTATACACTGCTGATTTTCTGCACATGAATCTGCTGTTGAAAATCTGCAACATATCTGCACCATGTGTACATACCCTAAAACAGCAAGTGGGGCAATGGGCTCTTTACTGGACTTTTATCATTTCAGTGTCACCACATTTTCATTTTGAAATTAAATCTAATAGTTTTTGGGCCCTTAGTATGAAATGTAATCCAGTAGTTTTGGGCCTTAGTATAAAATGTAATCCAGTAGTTTTGGGGCCCTTAGTATGAAATGTAATCCAGTAGTTTTGGGGCCCTTAGTATAAAATGTAATCCAGTAGTTTTGGGCCTTAGTATAAAATGTAATCCAGTAGTTTTTTGGGTCCTTAGTATAAAATGTAATCCAGTAGTTTTGGGGCCCTCAGTATAAAATGTTATCTATTAGTTTTTGGGCCCACAGTATGAAATAAAATCCTGTCGTTTTAGGCTCTTAGTATGAAATGTTATCCAGTAGTTTCGGGCCCACGGTATGAAATGTAATCCAGTTGTTTTGGAACCCTCCCTTTAAAATGTTATCCCGTAGTTTTGGGGCCCATAATATAAAATCAAATCCAGTAGTTTTGGGGCCCTCAGAATAAAATATAATCCAGTAGTTTTGGGGCCCATGGTATAAAATGTTATCCATTAGTTTTTTGAGGCCCACAGCATGATATGTAATCCAGGAGTTTTGGGGCCTAAGTGTAAAATGTAATCTAGCAGTTTTGGGGCCCTCAGTATAAAGGGTAATCCAGTAGTTTTAGGGCCCTGAGTGTAAAATGTTATCCAGTAGTTTTTTGAGGCCCTCAGTATGATATGTAATCCAGGAGTTTTGGGGCCTAAATGTAAAATGTAATCTAGTAGTTTTGGGGCCCTCAGTAAAAAGTGTAATCCAGCAGTTTTAGGGCCCTCAGTGTAAAATGTTATCTAGTAGTTTTGCGGCCCTCAGTGTAAAATGTTTTCCAGTAGTTTTAGGGCCCTCAGTGTAAAATGTTATCCAGTAGTTTTAGGGCCCTCAAATACTCGTATGGTAGTTTCTCAGTACCTGACTCCAGACATACAATGTACCGAGCATATTCGGCGCAGACAATGTTGACGTAAAATATCCTTTGGCTTTTTAGATTTCCCTTTAAACATAACATTTCTAGGTCTGTGGGGCCTACGTCCTGGGAAATGGCCCATCTGAGGCGAACACTGCTGATATTAGTTCAAAGAAGTGAATGCATACATACTTGTGCTTGTTGACATTTGTTCCACCATACTGATATAGTGCCACACTATCCATTAACAGTTTCATACCAGCTTTTCAATGCAAAACATTACATTGATAAATAGGAAATGGAACAGATTTGACCTCAGTTAGTAACGCATCAGCCTGGGCTCTACATTTGATATTAATGGCAATGTTAGACAGGGATTCCCTTAGAAAATGATTGTGAGGTCTCGTCTTCCGCTTCATACACAAGATTCGCTAATCCACACATGGCATAGCATCAATATTATCTAAGGCACTGTACCCCATCCTGTGGCTCTCCAGGTGTTGCAAAACTACAACTCTCATCATGCATGATAGGAACTGTAGTTTTGCAACACCTACAGAGCCAAAGGTTGGGGAACACTGATCAAAGGGTATGTTCACACAACAGTTTTCTCCATTTTAGCAGATATTCCGTACGAAAATCCACCTGAATATATCATGCACTGCAATAGATCATGTGACTTATTTTAGGTGGGAAAGATAGTAAGGCCCCTTTCACACTATAAAAATTCATCCGTAATGAACGTCCGTCATAAAAATCTTGAAAATCGGCCGTTATAAAATCCCTAACGGCCGTTATAAAATCCCATTATAGTCTATGGGATTTTTCTAATAGCTGTTTTAACCCATTATCGCCCATTATTAATAACGGGCGATAACGGGTTTTTCAGGACTTTTAAGAAAGGGGCCTAAGAAGTATTAACCCCCATTGAATTCATCTTTTATGGATTTGCAGAATATACTCGGCTAAAATCAAAGGCTCAGTCTTGACTTTCGGCTGTGGAAATACACATTTGGATTTTATCATGTATACACTATCGGTGTAAATCATCCTAAAGAAATAGATCATTGACTGCAATGGGGTTGTCTTCTGCTCGAAATTGTATCAGAGCCTTGGCCCACTTGAGGATCCCCTGGCACTATAGGGAGCCAGTCTGACCTCGAATAAGGGTATAAGACAGCATGTCTCCAGCTGTTGCAAAACGACAACTTCCAGCATGCCCGGACAGCCAAAGGCTGTCCGGGCATGCTGGGAGTTGTAGTTTTGCAACAGCTGGGGATATATTGTTTGGATAAAACTGGTATAAGAGATCATTTATCATTGTCTACTTTAACTCTTTAAAAACTTACATTAGATAAAATGTGACAAAATCACTTCATCATTATTTGTAGTTTTTCCAGAGGTTTCCTGTGTATTTTTCTTAAAACATTTCCAACATTTTTTTTTTTACTAGAACCGGCTGTATCTATTACATATTTTATATTCCATATCCCCTTTTTTATATAAAATAGGACTGAAAGATTTTTTTTGGCAACAGATAAAAAAATAAATAAATATATATAAAATTTTATATATAAATATATATATATATATATATATATATATATATATATATACACACATTTCCAACATTTTTTTTTACTAGAACCGGCTGTATCAATTACATATTTTATATTCCATATCCCCTTTTTATATAAAATAGGACTGAAAGATTTTCTTTGGCAACAGATAAAAAAGAAAAAAAATAATAATAATAATTATATATATATATATATATATATATATATATATATATATATATATACAAACTGGAGAGGCAGGAGCAGCACAACCAAAGTAATCCACAATGTAGTGGGCTACAGGTGAGCCAGGGGACACAGTCCCAATCGCAGGCCGTGAAGATAAATCCAAAATAAAGAAAGTCCTGGCAGCACTCCCATAAGGTGCAAAAATGATAAATTGAAAATGGCGGCGTGATGCTGCTGAAATGTTGCATCATCCACTTGGATCAATACATTTATCGTTTTTGCACCTTATGGGAGTGCTGCCAGGACTTTCTTTATTTTGTGTGTGTATATATATATATATATATATATATATATATATATAGTTAGGAGTAGCCGTATTAGTCCAGTGATGCAAAAAGCAAAATCATCGGTAGTTGCAGTATCTTGTAATACCTTTTTTATTGGACTAACAAGATTATGTAGAGACAAGCTTTCGGGATATATATTATTTTTATAACTTTTTTTTATTACATTAACTACAACAAAGTTACATAGTAATTCATAGTATTGATTATTTGATGGGATTGTGTTTGCGGTTTCCCACTTTGGTTTGTAGCATTTTATTTAGAAGATTTCTACATATCTAGGGTGAATTACTGGCTGGATGAATGACATGTTAAGTATTCCTGCAGCTGTAATATATTCTTATATATCAAAAAATTATAATTTTTATTCTAGTAAATCAAGTTATTTTGATATCTCCTTCGTGTTGAAATT
The DNA here is from genome assembly GCF_029499605.1 of Hyla sarda. NCBI lineage: Eukaryota > Metazoa > Chordata > Amphibia > Anura > Hylidae > Hyla > Hyla sarda. The sequence continues at coordinate 78,091,280 of NC_079194.1, read as the reverse complement.
GTGTTTCTTCTTTTTTTTTGCTCCTTCGGGAGCTTGGATGGTTTGTCCCTCCCTTCTATAGACTTGTATGGGAGATAAACATCAACAAAAACATCAACAAAAATGCCAAAGTGGAGTAAAAAAAAGGAATGTAGCAGTTTCGCACAAAAGTATGTTGGAGATTTATCAAAACGAAAAGTTGCCCAGTTGACCATAACAACCAATCAGATCCCTTCTTTTATTTTGCACAGGCCCTTTTAAAAATGAAAGAAGCGATCTGATTGGTTGCTATGGGCAAATGGGCAACTTTTCCTCTAGACAGGTTTTGATAAATCTCCCCCATTATGCCTGAGGAAAACTGGCCTAAGCTTATATAACAACGGTGATAAATTCTATGTGGAGGTACAACATTATCCTGTCATGGCTCCATTTGACTGTTTTGGGCCTGAGAAAGAAAGGCGTACTTCATAATCCAATAACGCTGTGTCTCTGTCTCTCCCATTGAGATACATGGAGGGGGCAGAGCCGAGGTCCCATACAGAAGGTCCCTGCAGTCGAACTGCCCACGGTCAAACATTTATCCCCCCTGTGGATAGGGGATAAGTTATATACCTGTGGTGAACCAAGGGAGGAATGGAGTCTAGGGTGTTGCAATGGTGGTGTAGTGTATATTGGTGTTAATCCTTAATAGTCGTGTCGCCAGGGTGAAGTTTCCTCAATGTAATAATCCCACCGCCAACCGTCCCACAAACGGCAGGGAGAAATAAAGGAATGTCCACAGCAGATTTTATGAAGTAAACTTGAAGTAACTTTACTGCAGATTTTATGCAACGGCATGAACAATACAGTCTTTGCAGGAGTGAACCGGGATACAGGCTCCTCACAGGTTTGCTGGGACTTAAGAATCAATGAGCTCTGATGCTAGCTACTGTGCTACTATTTTTTTTTAGGATATTTGAGTTGATAGTAGTCACACAGGATTTAGTAGTTTGAGCTTTGGTAACTCACGTTTTTGTGGCTGCTAGGTATTAGGCTTCAGGCCTAGCTTGAATTGATGCTGATGAACTGGGATAGTGGAGAAACCGGGAGTGTGGTGTTCCGGAACCCTAAAACCACACTGGCGTCACGAACACTAGGGGTTAACAACATCTTGCCCCGGGGTTAATACCATCTGATCCCACCACACATACCGCTACACCCGTGGTCCCACCATACACCCATGGGTCACCACACTAAGATCTGCATGCAAGATGAATAGTCCGTCCCAGAGATCACCGACATAGACGGTACATTTCAATAGGACATTGCATGAGGATAGTGGCTACGTGCCGCAAGGATGTCAATATCCTATCTCACAGTCCTTCAGTGGCAGGACACCGGGTGAGGTATTCCCGGGATATACAAAATTCTTACATAGTAATTTTATAATAAAGGGTGTAATATGCTATGGCTATGCATATTTATTTTTTCACGATTTTGTATTGGTCATTTTATATGTTTAATTTTTTTAAAATATTTTTTTGGTAATATAACATCCAATACGGCATTAAAGTATTTTTATGTATACTGTCCTGTACGCTATATTATATACTGGGAACTAACAATTTTGATGTGAAACTATGATAAAATAACTTTATTGCTGTATTGTGAATCAAGAATATGTTTATTTTTAATTTTTTTATTAATACATATTCTTCAAAAAAGGTCACAGATAATATTTAGCAAAGTTTGCATGTGGTGTGTATGACTAGTTGCATGTGACTTCTAGTGAGAACCTATTGCATTAGAGTGGTATATGGAGATTATTATGCTTACTGCATGTATGACCTGTCACACAAATTAAAATAATTACAGTTTTCAGATAAGGAAAATGTATTTCTAAGGGAAAGTCTCACAATTCACATACTCCACTCTCTATCTCTCGATACTATCCAACGTTGTCTTCTTAGTAGTGATCTTAGCCATATTATGACATTGCCCGATCTTCACAACAACATTGACTACCAGTGTTGCTCTGGCATCTCAATGACTTGTAGCACTGCTGTACATCTTCCCTACAATGGCCGCTTCTTGCAATATGGCTGGCTTGGTACATCTTCATCCAGCAAGTTTAGCTGTTTGCTGCAGTTATTCCTATAGGAAAACAAATATTATGTTTCATAAATTTTCTGTATGATGATTAGGATTTTTACATGTTTTTTTTTTTTTTTTTGCTAAATTGTCCAGAAAACAGATGAAAACATGATAAAAACGTTACCAGGGGCCACATTCTCTGTTGCATGCAGCAAATGATCCATTGGGAAGTCTCTAGTATTTACAAACAGGAGTATTACCAGAATAACATGTAGTATTGTGGTTAGTTTTAGATTCTCTGTCATTGCCAGTATAGTAAAGGTTTGTATGTTTTTTTTTTATTGCAGACAGATTCATATAGGGATCAGATTACAAGCTGCCCATAGAGGTCTATGGAGAGAAGAATGGGAGGAAAAGTTAGCTGCAGAGTAAGACGGGAGCAGAGACACCATGAAACAAGGTGCTCTTACTGCTCTTAAAAGAAGCTAGGCTCCACCCACTAGCTCAGGGACAACTCAAAATTGAAGGCCTACAGAGGAGAAAACTGGTGAAAAATGCCATATACAAGTTATAATATCGCCAAAATAATGCTGCTCCCCATGTACCCACACAACAGTTTATCATAATGTTTGTTGAAAAGTTAGTGTATAAAGAGTACTGCACCATTTTCAATTGTGGTAACTATACCAGCTCTGCCGCAGCGTAGTGTTATCTTTGTACTTTTATATGTGATTTTTGATTGTGGGGTTCGTTTTTATGAGTAAATACGCTCAGGCTGGAGTAAAAAACAAACCTGTACTCAGCTTCCCAGGGCCGGTTTTAGGGGGGGCAACCTAGGCAGTTGCCAAGGGCCCCCATGTCCAAAAGGGCCCCCTGAACTCTAGAGGAACATTACTGCATTTTGCCACGATTTGTGCAAAATTGTGGTAAAATCGCGGCAAAAATGCCACGATTTTATGCAAATTGTGGCAGACTACAGTAATGTGAGAGTGGCCCTGTTGAAGCCCAGGCTTCAAAGAGCCCACAGAGCAGAATAGACGCTCACACTGCAGGTCCTTTACCATACAGTGTACAAAGAGGAGGAGGATGTAATAGGGAAAAACATGGGGGGAAGGGGCTGCGAGGAAGGTGCAGAGACCAGTACACATGATGAGGAGCATATAAACTGTATATAGTGGGTAAAGTTAGCAAAGTATGGGGGTATAGGTAGCAGTATATATGTGATAGGAGGTCATAGAGAGCAGTATATATGTGAAAGGAGGTCATAGGGAGCAGTATATATGTGATAGGGGGTCATAGGGAGCAGTATATATGTGATAGGGGGTCATAGGGAGCAGTATATATGTGATAGGGGGTCATAGGGAGCAGTATATATGTAATAGGGGGTCATAGGGAGCTGTATATATGTGATAGGGGGTCATAGGGAGCAGTATATATGTGATAGGGTTTATAGAGAGCAGTATATATGTGATAGGAGGTCATTGGGAGCAGTGTATATGTGATAGGGGGTCATATAGAGCAGTATATATGTGATAGGGGGACATACGGAGCAGTATATATGTGAAATACGGGGTCAAACAGAACAGTATATGTGAGATAGGGGGACATACGGAGCAGTATATGTGAGATAGGGGGTCATACAGAAAAGTATATATGAGAGAGGGCCATGGGGAGCAATGTGTGGAGGGGGGAGGGTCTTTTGGTCCATTCTGGGGTCTGTACACCAAAGGTCATCACCAATACACAGAATATCTGATCGGTGAGACCTGAACCCTGGGACCACCACCGATAATGAGGAGAAGAGTCCCTTGTCCCCCAAATGAATGGAGCAGCAGCACATGATCACCTGCAGCTCCATTTGTTCTCTATGGGACTTATAAACATTGCTGATCGCTGCACTCACATGTATGGAGACCCCATAGAGTATGAATGGAGTGACATGGGTTCATGTGCTGTTGCTCCAATCACCCAGGGGTTCCAGTGGTTGGATCCTACCGATTAGATTTTTACACTGTCCCCTAGGTACGCTGTAGACATGGTAACGGGGAAGCAGCAAGCACAGCATTAGTGAAGCAGGATGGCAGTGTAAAGGATGGGGGTTGTGTTACTATAGAGTTTTGGGTAGACTGCAGAAGGGGCCACAGATGTCTTGGTATAGTCTTCAGTCATCAGGAAACATCATCATATTTGCCTGGGATGGATGGAGAGGAGAAAATATACAATCAGAGAAGACGCCCCCTGTGGTCACTGCATTTAATAGTCCTGTATGCTGTGACTGCTTCTGATCAGGTGAGAGCTGCTCTAACATGGCCACAATACAGAAGTGTTTTAGGGTCTGATTTATTTTAATGGTTAAAGCTGCAACGAGCTGATCACTGGTATACTGCGGCCTATGAGCTGATCACTGGTATACTGCGGCCTATGAGCTGATCACTGGTATACTGCGGCCTATGAGCTGATCACTGGTATACTGCGGCCTACGAGCTGATCACTGGTATACTGCGGCCTATGAGCTGATCACTGGTATACTGCGGCCTACGAGCTGATCACTGGTATACTGTGGCCTACGAGCTGATCACTGGTATACAGTAACCCCCCCGACCTACGATGGCCCCGACATATGATAAAATCGACATACGATGGCCTCTCAGAGGCCATCGCATGTCGATGTCAGCATCGACATACGATGCTTTTATATGTCGGGGCCATCGCATTAACTGCTATCCGACAGCGCAAAATGCTTAAGCTGCTGTCGGATAGCAGTGTAATGTGCCCCAGCAGGTTGGCTTACCGATCCCTGCTGCTCCGGGTCCACTTCGCGATCCTCCGGTGTCCTGCGCATCTTCTCCAGGGTCCGGGCCTTGCTTTCCAGCGTCGTTATTACGTCACTACGCACGCCGCGCCGGCGCAGCAGCGTAATAACGTCACCGGAAAGCAAGGCCCGGACCCTGCAGAAGATGCGCAAGACACCGGAGGATCGCGAAGAAGACACCGGAGCAGCGGGACAGCATCAGGAGCCCCTGGAACAGCAGCGGGAGCGGTGAGGAACTGGTCCGGAGCGACGGGTACAGGTGAGTACAGATGCCTATACTTTACATTGCACGGATCCCTCAACATACGATGGAATCGACAAACGATGGGTCGTTTGGAACGAATTACCATCGTATGTTGAGGGACCACTGTACTGCGGCCTATGAGCTGATCACTGGTATACTGCGGCCTATGAGCTGATAACTGGTATACTGCGGCCTACGAGCTGATCACTGGTATACTGTGGCCTACGAGCTGATCACTGGTATACTGCGGCCTACGAGCTGATCACTGGTATACTGCGGCCTATGAGCTGATCACTGGTATACTGCGGCCTATGAGCTGATCACTGGTATACTGTGGCCTACGAGCTAATCACTGGTATACTGCAGCCTACGAGCTGATCACTGGTATACTGCGGCCTATGAGCTGATCACTGATATACTGCGGCCTACGAGCTGATCACTGGTATACTGCAGCCTACGAGCTGATCACTGGTATACTGCTGCCTACGAGCTGATCACTGGTATACTGTGACCTACGAGCTGATCACTGGTATACTGCAGCCTACGAGCTGATCACTGGTATACTGCAGCCTAAGAGCTGATCACTGGTATACTGCGGCCTACGAGCTGATCACTGGTATACTGCGGCCTACGAGCTGATCACTGGTATACTGCAGCCTACAATCTGATCACTGGTATACTGCGGCCTACAAGCTGATCACTGGAACTGCAGCCTACGAGCTGATCACTGGTATACTGCAGCCTACAATCTGATCACTGGTATACTGCGGCCTACAAGCTGATCACTGGAACTGCAGCCTACGAGCTGATCACTGGTATACTGCGGCCTACAAGCTGATCACTGGTATACTGCAGCCTACGAGCTGATCACTGGTACACTGGTATACTGAGGCCTACGAGCTGATCACTGGTATACTGCGGCCTACAATCTGATCACTGGAACTGCAGCCTATGAACTGATCACTGGTATACTGCAGCCTACAAGCTGATCACTGGTATACTACAGCCTACGAGCTGATCACTGGTATACTGCGGCCTACAAGCTGATCACTGGTATACTACAGCCTACGAGCTGATCACTGGTATACTGCAGCCTACAAGCTGATCACTGGTATACTGCAGCCTACAAGCTGATCACTGGTATACTGCAGCCTATGAGCTGATCACTGGTATACTGCAGCCTACGAGCTGATCACTGGTATACTGCAGCCTGCAAGCTCATCACTTGTATACTGCAGCCTATGAGCTGATCACTGGTATACTGCAGACTACGAGCTGATCACTGGTATACTGCAGCCTACGAGCTGATCACTGGTATACTGCAGCCTACGAGCTGATCACTGGTATACTGCAGCCTACATGCTGATCACTGGTATACTGCAGCCTACGAGCTGATCACTGGTATACTGCAGCCTATGAGCTGATCACTGGTATACTGCAGCCTAAGAGCTGATCACTGGTATACTGCAGCCTATGAGCTGATCACTGGTATACTGCAGCCTATGAGTTGATCACTGGTATACTGCGGCCTATGAGCTGATCACTAGTATACTGCAGCCTATGAGCTGATCACTGGTATACTGCAGCCTATGAGCTGATCACTGGTATACTGCGGCCTACGAGCTGATCACTGGTATACTGCAGCCTACGAGCTGATCACTGGTATACTGCAGCCTACGAGCTGATCACTGGTATACTGCAGCCTACAAGCTGATCACTGGTATACTGCGGCCTACGAGCTGATCACTGGTATACTGCAGCCTATGAGCTGATCACTGGTATACTGCAGCCTTCATGCTGATCACTGGTATACTGCAGCCATCTCTCTGTTTTGGCGCTTTGTGTCTTCTGTGCTATAAAAATTAGTTTTACCCACAGTTGACAAAAGTCAGAGAGGAGTGAGGGCCAGGGGCTACAATGTCCTGGGGCTGCCGAGCCTCTCTTCTCTGGCGCCACAGCACTGCCCCAGTCTGACTGGCACACAGCTCTGTTTCTTTCTCAGTCAGTGAGCGGTGCCGGGGCGGTTCTGTGATGTCGGAAAAGAGATTGCAGATCCCTGACCAAGCCTCTCTGACTTTTGGCAACTGTAGATAAAAGTCATTTTTACAGCATAGAAGACAAGGAGTGCCAAAACAAATGTATGGCTGCAGTATACCAGTGATCGGCTTGTGCTGGTTATTGACCTATTGATCAGGTTATTGACCTATTTTTATGTGACAGTTGAGCTTTAAACAAAAAGTATTAACTATTGGGGAGATTTATGAAAGCCAATGAAGAGGATGCTACTCTCATTTTTTAAAAGGCCTCTGATCGGTTGCTATGGGCAACTCCACCACTGATCCTCTGCACAGGTTTTCATAAATCTCCCCCTATATAGCTTAGATTTGGACCCTATAATTCATTTGTGTTATGGCCTTCAGCTGAGATGCAGCGCAGTTCAACATGGTGATCCCTGGGGCCCCATTTTTATTTTTGCTCAGGGCCACACTTAGTCTAAAATCGGCCCTGCAGCTTCCCCAGTCCTGTGGCCGTGCTGCTTATCACCTCTTTGTGTCAGTCTCAACACAACACAGTGCCCACTAAGGTTGCATTCACATAATGTTTCGTACATATGGGGACCGGATACGGCTGGGAGAGGGGAAAACCGGGAAATCCCGTATCCCAGCCGGACCCGGCCCCATCTCATTCATTTGAATGAGCCGACCGGAATCAGATATTGACTTTGGTCAGCTCATTTTTGCCCCATATCCGGTTTTGTGACCGGACTTAAAACCATGGTATATTACGGTTTTAAGTCCGGACACAAAACTGGATACAGGGCAAAATGAGCTGACCAGAGTCACTATCTGACTCCGGTCGGCTCATTCAAATGAATGAGATGGGGACCGGGTCCAGCTGATGTACGGAAGCGCCCAGTTTTCCCATCTGCCAGCCGGATCAGGTCCTGTATATCAGAAACATTATGTAAATGCAGCCTATGCCAATCACAGTCCACAGTGGTGTCCCACTTCAGCCTGTGATTAATAGTCCACTAAATACCCCTTTAATATATGGTACATTACTTGTATCTATATATTAAAATTTTGTTTGCAATGTTTAATTCAATATTTGCTTTCAGCAAAGCTCACAAGCGATAAAGATGAACACACAGAATAACACGGGGACTATTAGGAGTTCACCACATCATTCGTCATCTGCTTCTGCCCACGTTTTTAATGTCTCGTTCGTCATCTGTGAATTGTGAAACCCGCAGGTCTCAAACTTCTGTTTTACACTTTCTTCAACCCTTTTTACAAAATAATTTGGGAAGTTTTATCAACCACATCACATTGACCTTGTCATTAAAGGGCATTTATTACATCACTTAATTGTGTAGGTGGCATTTAATATACTATAGGGATAAATATAATTGCCTTTAGGGAAAAGGTCAATAAAGAAGAAATTTAGGATGTGCTAAAATTACATGAATGCCTGTGACTTTAAAAAGGTATTAATAAAAAGGGCAAACTCCGCAGAAGAGTCATTGAAAGTCAAATATGTTGCCATATGGAATATCTTGAGCTAAGAGCTAAGTACTGACTGGTCCAGATATTCAACTGGTTTGACATTGTATATGACATTACATATGTTTGATATTCCATTGTAGGAGCTACTGGTCCAAGGCAGAAAATAAATCCAAGTTCTGTTATGGGTGTTCAAAAAGACTTCTGAGAGGAAGATCGGAAAATAAGTTTAGGATTATCTAAATTAGTCAATATCCTTAAGGGTAGGGTTACACACAGCACATCCACAGCATATTTCACGCTGCAGATGCGCCCGCTACCAGCAGCCACAGAGCGACTGCAGAGCGAGCTCGCACCTGCGGCCAGGCTGCTGCTGGGAGCTCGCTCTGCAGTCACCGGGGTGGTCGCATTTGCAGCGTCAAATACACTGCGGATGTGCTGTTTGTTACCCTACCCTAAATAGCTTATCCCAAGATTACCATTTATCACCTTTTAAAAGCATAGGGGATAAGTATCTGATCAGTGGGGATTTTAGGCTGGGTTCACATATGTCTGGCATCTGGCAAAGGTGAACTCAGCCTAGATCTCCACACAACTGATGCCACAACTGATGACAAGTTGTCATCAGTTGTATGGCATCCGGCGTCCATTGTTTCTGGACGGCGGACAGGGAAACGCAGCAAGCTGCTTTCCCCTGTCCAGTGCCCTTTGGCGTGTCCAATGTGATCAGTTCTAGCATCAGTTTCCCTCCAGTGCACACCGGAGGGAAACTGTGCCGGGCTTCTCACTTATTCTCTGAATAGTTATACATTGAAATATTGATGAAGGGGTTGTCCAGGATTAGAAAAATGCTGCTTCTTTCATGCAAAAATAGCACCACTCCTGTCCACAGGGAGTGTCTGGTATTGCAGCTTAGCTTCATTAAAGTGAATTGGACTGAGTTGCAGTATTACACATGACCTGTTGACAAGAGTGGTGCTTGTTTTTTTTTTCTTAAAGAAGCAGCATTTTTCTATTCCTGGACAACCCCTTGTAATGCTTCCTTCTTACACAGTTTATTTTTTACATTCTCCATCACTTTCAAGCATTTTCTATGGCTTTTTATGTTAACATACATGTGTAACACCTTTTTAGGGAGCTTCTCAAGTTCTATGAAGTCAACTTTAAAATACCCATCCTACTGTACCTAGAGCAAGCAGTTTTTTAAGAAAAAATATATATACTTTGGACCCCCAAAATGCATAAAACACCAGAAAACGCATTTGTTGTGATGTGTTAAACACTTTCATGTACAATCTGGTCACAGTGTTTTTGGGCAAAAGAAAAGCATGAAAAATTCCTGGGAAAAAATGTTATGTAACACAGTTTCCCAAAGATTCTGCAGCAGAAATTCAACTCCGGACTCCACTGAAAGAAGGAGCATGTTCATTCTTTCAACGGAATCCAATTGAATAGGTATTACTGTCAATGGAGACTGCGCATGTCCGAGCGGCCCTAGCACCGGCTGATTGAGTCTGCACCAGAATTTCGCACATAAAACTATGTGTTTCTGGACTGAAACAGACCCTTTATCAGGTTAGTTGCACAGTGTACGTCGATATCCTGTTCTCAGCAGGATGCTGGCGGAAAGTGAAAACGCGCCATGAGCCTTGCCTAAAATAGGCGGTGTCTAAAGTATCAATGGACCACTTATTTAATTTCCTTTATTTAAATAACATACCTATTTCCATAAATGTTTGGGCAGATGTTGCTCATCTGCGTCCAGGCTACCTGGCTTACTTTCCATGTGGACTATAAGGCTAGGTTCACACTGCAGAGTTTCTGGGCAGAATTTATGCCGGAGATCGAGCCGGTGGCGCTAGGACCGAGCAGACTGCATTGCTGCCCCCCTAAACTTCAATGCATTTCTGGGTGGATCTTTTGGGAGGTCTGCTCAGAAATGCATTGCCATCTATGGGAACGGTAATGTAGTCCACGCGGTCCTAGTGCCGACCGGTTTAATCTCCAGCAGAAATCCTGCTCAGAAATTCCACAGTGTGAACCTAGCCTTAGGGTCTATTAACATGGCAGAATTTTCGCTTGTGGAATTCTGCCTCAAATTAAAGCCCACAGACTTCTATGGGATTTCGCGCTCCCATTCCCACTTCTGAATTTCCCCAAGCAGAAATTCAGAAATGGGAGTGCGGAATCCCATAGAAGTCTATGGGCTTTACTTTGAGGCGGAATTTTGCAAGCAGAATTCTGCAAGTGGAAATTCTACCGTGTAAATAGACCCTAAGGGAGAAACCACCTCAATAAGTGACATGTCCCTTTTTTTCCAGTACACAGATTTCATATTAGTGGCAAATAAAATTGGCGCTGTAATTCACAGTGTACAGATTTCATCTGAATTTAGTAGCATGTGGATTTAGTATGGACTGTGATTGTAATGCATGAGAATATATATATATATATATATATATATATATACATATATATAAAGCTTTTTACTGCATTATAATATAAAGTTATTCACTTTAAAATCTCTTCACCTGCAAATTCTTGTTACACAGAATTCCAGACTTTGCCAAACACAGGAAACCATCAAAATCCAACCCACTGGGAGGTTAATGTATAACCCTAAGTAATGATTCTATAAAAAGAGAACATAAATACAAAGCATATTAACTCCTGACGTGAAAAAAAAAAAAAAAAGCACCGATAAAGATAACTGGTTAGTGCCGCAGATTTTATGGTTGAGGAACTGGATAATAGGTGTGTCCAGGGCAGCAAATCACAAGACAGTGAAATTGTAATGGGCCATACAGATCATTATCAAGTCCAGGACAAGTTCACACGCAAGAAGCCGTCCTGCCCTGTGCAAACACTGTTTGTATAATTGTAGCTGAAGTTTCCAGCCTCACACCTCTCTGGGGAACCCAGAACAAAGACACAAATAGGAAGGAGATCAATGCATATTACAAGTGCTGGTGGTAAAAGAGAGAGTAAAAGACCTTTCCTTTTGCTCAGGTATAATTATGACTCTAGAACCACAAGTCCCAGGAAGCTTATTGTGAGTAATATTGCAAAGGAAACGTTTGGTGCAGTTTGTTATGCTTTTTTGTTAGCCAAAACTACACGTGGACATTAGGGTCATACAGCAAATGAGGAGCATCTGGCCTATTTTGTTGACAGAAAGCTGCTAATATTTAATGATCATTTTGGTTAAAAATTTGTCTGGCAAAAAGTTTCTATTCATATGTCCAGGCTGTCTACTGAAGACATAAAAACCTGTACTTACCTCCCTCACCCCTCACTTCCCCCAGCCGTAGTTATGCCAGCACCCGGTCTCCACTGCTCCCCACTTCCTTGTGCTGGGTCAGCATGAGACATTGCCGTACCTACCTCCCTCACCCCTCACTTTCCCTTGGCCTCAGTGGTCACAGCACCTGGTATCCACTGCGCTACACTTCCTTGTGCTGGGGTCAGCATGAGACATTGCCATACTTACCTCCCTCACCCCTCACTTTCCCTTGGCCTCAGTGGTCACAGCACCTGGTATCCATTGTGCTACACTTCCTTGTGCTGGGGTCAGCATGAGACATTGCCATACTTACCTCCCTCACCCCTCACTTTCCCTTGGCCTCAGTGGTCACAGCACCTGGTATCCACTGCACTACACTTCTTTGTGCTGGGTCACCATGAGACATTTAACCTCACTGGCTGAGGCAGGACACCGCTGCGGTAAGTGATTGGCTGTCTGGTGCTCTAGAAAGTGGAGCGCAGGGGGGACTGGGCCCTGTTAACGAAGGCTGTGGGAGAGTGAGAGAGGTAAATACAGGTTTATTATCTTTTAGCAAGCAGACTGGGCATGTTTAAAAAAAAAAAAAACTTTTGCTGGACCCCCTGGCTCTTCCATAGAGATGCATGGAGGGGGGGGTGTCGGCCATCGCTTCATGCTGGGGTCAGCACAGCTTCATTCATGGGAAGAGCTGTGGCGCCGGGCAGGAGATCAAATACTTATCCCCTATCTGCATAGTCCAGTTTGGTTTTCCTAAACTGGACTTCCCCTTTAAAAGTGTATTTGCACATTAGGTTTTTAGTTGCAATTACTGAATATAAAGCCAGGAAAAGACCATAAATGGAGGACATGTGTAAAGGAATGACTAAGGGGGAAATGTATCAGTACCAGCGCAGAGGAACATTTGACCAGTTACCCATTGCAACCAATGAGATTGCTTCTTTAATTTTTTTAGTGGCTTTTAAAATAAAAGAAGCATTCTGCTTGGTTAATATGGCCAACTGGTCAACTTTTCCCGTGCACAGGTTTTGATCAAACATCTGCTCTTTTCAAATCCATTTCTGGCTTTGAATTCAGAAATTGCAATTAAAAACCTGAACATGTGAACACAGCCTAAAAACAAAAGCACATAGCGATATCTTGTGATAGTAAAGCTCCAAGCTACCATAGAATTATACTAGATAGGCTGGGCCTTTCACTCCTTTCACAGAAAGCCCCAATGTCAAGGGCAATGTATACACCCCCCAGAAAGTCACAACTTTTTTTTATCCAAATAAGAAATAACCCATTGCACAAAACCTAGCGATTTTAATGCCAAAGCTGAAGTAAATCGTGTAATACATTTTCCCCTAATTTACTTTTTGAGCAGGAATTCTGGGGATAAGAGTTGGACAGAGGCAAATCCCTGCAAAAATGGCATCATATAAGCAGCCTGTATTCTGTCTAAGGTGCAAGAGACACTGAAAGTCCAATATTTCAGTTATATTGGGAAGTAATAATAAGATTTGATAATATAAAAAACAGTGTCCCTTTCTGATGGTTATATAGTTAACAATATATTTCTTTGAATGAGAAAAAACGGTGATTGACTATATTTATAATTTACTTTTAAAAACCCATTGGACATGACAATCTCTGCTGTGATCATTGCTCCTTCCTTCAGTGGGGCCCACTCTCAGAATATTCCTTCTACTTTTCCTGCTGGAAGCTCTGGGCCCCCAAGATGCACACAGGTCCTGTAAACGTTCTCACACAGAAAGAGAAGTTAAAATAACCAGTGTATCTACTGCTGTGCCCTGGCCAATAACTTCCATTTTAAGTTTCCTGTTATAACTCAGTTCAAGGACACTGGAGTAACTTGGGTGAAAATAGCAAAAAGTCAGAAAACACCCAGGTCTGTGGGAATTGTAGTCTATGATATAAAAGTAACGCCTAGAAAGCTCAACATATATCTATATATGTATCTCATTTATCTATCCATCTATCTATTTACCTGTCTGTCTGTCTATATATCTCATCTGTCTGTCTATCTAATCTATCTGTCTATCTATTTAATAGAGAAACAGCAGCACTCAAAATCTTTGAAAAATGCATGACTTTATTCAACCAGACATAAGGATAGCGACGTTTCAGCCGTCTCCCACGTCCTTTGTCAAGGCCTTGGGAGACGGCTGAAACGTCGCTATCCTTATGTCTGGTTAAATAAAGCCATACATTTTTCACGGATTTTGAGTGCTGCTTTTTCTCTATTGGATTTAATGGGCCTTTGACCGGGTTTACCAGCTGGAACCAGACTACACACTAGTGCTGCCCACCTTTCTACAATGTCTATCTATTTATCCATTTATTTCATATCTATCTATTTCGTATCTATCTATCTATCTGTCTGTCTCATCTATCTGTCTGTCTGTCTCATCTATCTGTCTGTCTATCTAGCTGTTTATTTAGTTATCTAACTCGATTATATATAGCATTCTATCCATATATTTCATATCTATCAGTTTCTCCATTATGCTTATCTATCTATTTCTCTATCAATTATTAGGTAACTTTAGATGTCCTTTGGATAATGACAGTAAAGTTAGAGGAGGGATAATCAGGAGAAATAGCTGTCCGCCCATCCTGATTTGCCACCCCCACCCATACACATAAATGCTTAGTTCACCCAACTGTTCAAGAAAAAAAAGAATCTGGCAGACAGACAGTTAAAATTGAAAGTCTCCCTGTAATTTACAAAAACATTTGATGGTTAAAAGTTTTAGTCAGCCGGGGTCTCTTGTGAGACCCCCACCAATCAGGAGACAAGCGGGGATAAAGCACATGGTAGCACCCTTTACTCCCCGACTCTCAATGATCTTTGCCTTGCTCTCCCTTAGACATAATAGAGCAGCAACAAAAAGATCACTGACTCCGGGGAGTAAAGCGCACTGTCGGAAACTTCTCCCCAGTTTCCTGAGACCATGACCGATAAAAACTCTGTCCTTGGGGCTTATTAAATGACAGGGAAATATCCAATCCTTCTCTCCCCCTACAGAAAAAATGGCCACGAAAAATTCCCTGTCATTAGATGGTCATCCGGTCCTGCCCAACACAATAGAAATTTAAGGGGAGATTTATCAAAACCTGTCCAGAGGGAAAGTTTCTGAGTTGCCCCTAGCAACCAATCAGATCACTTCTTTAATTTTTTTTTAAAAATGCCTCTGAAAAATGAAAGAAGCGATCTGATTGGTTGCTATGGGCAACTCAACAACTTTTCCTCTGGACAGGTTTTGATAAATCTCCCCCTTAAAGCCCATTCTCAACAAGCAGAAAACGAGTGCGTGTCTACTTCTATTCACACTGCTGATATCATTGGTCACAATAAATATTGTTTATCTATCTATCTGTCTATCTAGCTATCCCTCCACCCATTTTCTAGGGGCTTAAAGGGGTATTCCGGGCAAAAATATTTTATCCCCTATCCAAAGGATAGGGGATAAGATGTCTGATCGCGGGGGCCCCGATGCTGAGACCCCCGCAATCTCCCTGCAACACCTGCATTCTATGCAGTTGCTGAATCTCCAGTTTCAGAAACCTCCAGGTTTCCGGGACTGGGGACGTGATGTCACGCCACGCCCCCTCCATTCATGTCTATGGGCCGTGTCTATGGGCCGTCACGCCCCCTCCCATAGACATGAATGTCACGTGCCCAGTCCCAGAAACCCGGAGGTTTCCGAAACTAGAGACACAGTCTCCACATAGAATGCGGGTGCTGCAGGGAGATTGCGGGGGTCTCAGCAGCGGGCCCCTCGCGATCAGACATCTTATCCCCTATCCTTTGGATAGGGGATAAAAGGTTTTTGCCCGGAAACCCTTTTAAGCACTATCATTTGCCTTTTTGAGGTCCTGTATTAGAGTCATCTCAGTGATCCATTGCCGTATTCATTCACATAGAGGAAGTTCACCATCTCCCGTAGGGACAATTACGTGTAAGCTGGATACTAAAATAAGAAAAGTGAGGGAAAGGTTATATCCTAATAAACTGTACACATCGGGCTTCTCATGATGCTTGAAATAATTCCTAAAAACATTATTGAGTAGGAGTAACAGCAGGGGACTCCAGTCCTGGACGTCTTATTGTCTATGCACTTGTGAAATGCTGGACAGGATTCTGTTTGTTATCAAATGTGTAGCAGGCTTCTGGGAAATGACCGACACTTTCTCATGTTCATTTCTCTTTCGTGTTCTTTAGCACTTGTATCTGGAGGCTGTTAATCATCTAATGTAATTTTCAGAGATGCAACCTGAAGCCCATGGGCCCTAATGTAAAATTGGCGATAGGACTCTCATCCTATGGAGAGATGGTCTTATTTTTCAGAGGTCTCAGTAGAACTGCTACCTCTGAACCTCCTATTGTTAGGCCTCTGGTACTCTTTAAAGTTTAAATTCCCCTGTTTTTAGGTTGGGGCACAAATTATAGGGAACCTGCTACTGAGCCATACTTGCGTTAGAGAATGAGATTTATATACTGTATTTACCATTTACTGAGAAAACTACATTTAGAAAGCCCATTTCAAGACGGATCACTGAAGTATGAGATTTTAGGCTGCCCATGGAAAACTATGGAGAAGGCAGAGGTAAGGAGATAGAGTGGCTAGAGATAGATAAAGGCAGACAGAGACACAGGGAGGGGCTCCAGCAGCTTGTGGTAAGTGTTATATTTCACATCAGTGCCAGATTCACAGTGTACACTGCTCAGTACTTCTCTATAATGTACTCCATGCTGCTGTTTCAAAGGGTGTGCTACAGAGCTGTAGGGAAGCAAGATCTCCTCTTCTGTGTGTGCAGTGTAAGGGAGATATCATAGCATCTAGTCTCCACCCAATAGCTTAGAGACAACTGACAATTAAAGATGGAGCCTACAGAGGGGTGCAAACTGGTGAAAAATGCCGTATACAAGTTATAATGGACAGACGTAGTGCTTCTCCTCATGTACTCACACAACAGCCTATCCTGAAAATTTTACTGAAAGTTCATGTTCACTTTAATTATATTTTTATTTTTATAGACAATAAAGGAGATAATTCACATTTTAAGTGTTTTCAGTTTTCCACGTTTTTAGTCTTTTTATGAACTCCCCTAATGTTTTTAAGACCATTCAGTAACCGGCCATTTATTGTGGTCTCTGCTTTGCCTAACAACCGTGTAATGATCTAGGGAGTTATGATACATGAAAGCCTCCATCACTTACACCTGTTACACAAGCCTGACACAACCACGAGCTGACCTGTTATCGCAAGCTACAAATACCTGCACTCTTTTCAGTGAACTTTGGTTGGGGGGAATCAATAAACCAATAAATGAGCACTTGCTGTACATGGTTTAAGTCAGAAAATGTTACTTTAGAAGGATCAAACCACAGGGTGTTATATTACAATTTACATAGATATAATCTAAAAAAAATCTAATACTTTGGACTGATCCTGAGTTAGAACTTGAATTAAAGGGGTATTCCGTGCAAAAATATTTTATCCCCTATCCAAAGGATAGGGGATAAGATGTCTGATTGCAGGGGGCCCGCTGCTGGGACCCCCCCCGCGATCTCCCTGTAGCACCCGTATTCTATGCGTGTGCTGAATCTCCAGTTTCGGAAATCTCCAAGTTTCCGGGACTGGGGATGTGACACCACGCCCCCTCCCATAGACATGAATGGAGGTTTCCGAAACTAGAGACGCAGACCCCGCATAGAATGTGCCCCCCCCCCGCGATCAGACACCTGAATAGGGGATAAAATCTTTTTGCCCGGAATACCCCTTTAAAGTCGGAGGCTGCATTAACACTCCTGCTTTAACACTCCTGCTTTAACACTCCTGCATTAACACTCTGCATGCTTCAGAACTGAAATCTTCCAGCTGGTTGAGCATCTTAAGAATTAAAGGAGTTGTCCAGTGGTGACCAAGTGGTGAACCAGTTATCCCCTATCCTAAGGATAGGGGATAAGTTTGAGATCGCGGGGGGTCCGATCGCTGGGGCCCCCTGCGATCTCCTGTACGGAGCCCCGACAGCCCGCGGGAAGGGGGCATGTCGACCTCCGCACGAAGCGGCGGCCGACACGCCCCCTCAATATAACTCTATGGCAGAGCCGAAGCGCTGCCTTCGGCAATCTCCGGCTCTGCCATAGAGATGTATTGAGGGGGCGTGTCGGCCGCCGCTTCGTGCGGAGGTCGACACCCGCTATCTGGCCGGAGAGCCTGGCCCCCGTACAGAGAGATCGCAGGGGGCCCCAGCGGTCTGACCCCCCGCTATCTCAAACTTATCCCCTATCCTTAGGATAGGGGATAAGTTTTTCACCACTGGACTACCCCTTTAAGATGGCAGCTCCTGGTTCTAATTTGTATACTAATATGGCAGTTTTACAGCAGAAGTTATTCTATTTTTAATGTAGATGACTTTTTGTTTTATAAAACATGAGAAAATGACAAACAAGGCCGCATTGGTAAACACAATTATGTGAAGCCCTTTTGGTTTATATATAATCTGGGTTATTTCCATGTATTTGCAGACATGCGCATGAATGAACACACATACACAACTGAAAAACCTGCCTGGTTGATGTTCACTTATTGTTTAGCTCTATATTTCTGGGCAATATGCCAAAACATAAATTGTAAAAAAATACAAGTTATATATTAACAGTGTTAGCTGACAATATGGGAATTATGCAGCGTGCAGTTTATTTTAGGATGCAAATACATTGCATTGTTGACATCAAGGTGCTGACGAAAAGAATACCATCCTACACCAAAAAAGAAACTTGTTCAACAAATACACAATTTTTAGAATCATCAAGAAAACACGATCATATATGGATGGTGAAACAATGTGATTTATTCAAGGGGTTATCCACCATAAGGTGATTTTAGTATGTACCTGGCAGACAGTAATGGACGTGCTTAGGAAGGATCTGCACTTGTCTTGGGGCTGTGGCTAGCTTTTTGTGAGCTTGTATATCCTGTTTGAGTTTTCTTTTTTACTACAAATCCCATAATTCCATTTTCCTCCCCCCCCCACACATCAGCCACCCCACCCATTGAAATATAATTGAGCTGCATCCATTCAAAAGACCTGTGGTTTTCAATCAGGGTGCCAACAGCTGTTGCATTAGTTGCAGATTGATCCCTCCACCCATTGAAGCAGACAGGCTCCCTGCCATCAGCTGACTAGTGAGTCAGGTCTCTGCCGCATTGCAACCTGGGAAAAATCTGAGACAACAGTCATTTTGTATGCTGGTAAAAATAAATATTGGGGTGAAAATCACAGAAGAATTGTGAGAAAATCATCACACACAGGTACAGACACTATATTATGAACTACACTAACTTTACAGCCCCTGTAGCACAGTCAAATAAAAAAAAAAAAAAAATATCCTGGAATACCTCTTTAATGTGAATTAAATGATGATGCAATAAACAGCCGAGCGACTTACTGATGAGTAATAATAAGGTGTTTACAGACAATTGACAATATGAGAACTGATTAGGGACGGTTTTGGACAGCTGGGGTATTTCCTATAGAAACTCTTCAATGTCTTATGACAGTGCTGTTTGGTTTATACTGAAGACGATGTCAGCAGTCCCATTATAGTATTGGTGCTTTTAGTGGAAAGGTCTTGAAGCCTCCAGACCTCGACATATCTGTAACAAGTGACAATTATAATACTGGGTCATCGTAGCCACCAGGGTCTGGATACAGCTGCCACCTCTGTTCTTTAGAAAATTGGAGTTAATTATATTAAACCTGTTGTTCCAGGAGATTTTCATGAAGAGTAGTACATTCCCTGTCTAGTCGCGTACATGTAAGAAATGGGACTACATATCAAAGATTGAAAAGGACCTCCCTTTATGGCATCTAATTTCACCCTCATTTTTGATGCCAAGGTTTAGACATTAATGGTCTTGAGTTGAGTTATTTTCAGTGGAATTAACATTAAAGGGGCACTCCACTGCCCCAG
Source organism: Hyla sarda (assembly GCF_029499605.1). NCBI lineage: Eukaryota > Metazoa > Chordata > Amphibia > Anura > Hylidae > Hyla > Hyla sarda. The sequence continues at coordinate 78,071,399 of NC_079194.1, read as the reverse complement.
CATTCAGAACATTTTGTTTTGAATGCTGGGTTCGCGCTTTGGGGTGGGGGTGTTGGGTATGGATGTGGTGCCACGCCCCTCAATGCAATTCTATGGGAGGGGGCATGGCCGTGACAGCACAACCCCCGCAGCCTGCACCCAGTGTTCAGAACAAAGTGTTCTGAACGCTGGGGCAGTGGAGTGCCTCTTTAAACACTGTTATACAGGCTGTGCACTCACTACATTACATTGGAGCAGAGGGTAATTTCTTCAGTGTTCTCACATGAAAAGATATAATAAAATATTTACATATATATGAGCTAGCGCATAGAGATTAGCTGCTATAATGTCTCCCATACTCAGCAGTATAAGTTGTGAATCCAGCACTGGGGTGAAATATAAAAAAAATGTAAGAAGCTTTTCAGTGTGTTTCTTTCTTAAAGGGGTACTCCGGTAGAATCCTTTTTTTTTTTTAAATCAACTGGTGCCAGAAAGTTAAACACTAAATTACTTCTATTAAAAATCTTAATCATTCCAGTACTTATTAGCTGCTGAACACTACAGAGGAAATTATTTTCTTTTTGAACACAGAGCTCTCTGCTGAATCACGAGCACAGAGCTCTCTGCTGACATCTGTCCATTTTAAGAACTGTCCAGAGTAGGAAAAAGTCCCCATAGCAAACACATGCTGCTCTGGACAGTGCCTAAAATGCACAGAGATGTCAGCAGAGAGCACTGTGGTCATGATGTCAGAGCTCTGTGTTCCAAAAAAGAAAATAATTTCCTCTGTAGTATTCAGCAGCTAATAAGTACTGGAAGGATTAAGATTTTTTAATAGAAGTAATTTACAAATCTGTTTAACTTTCTGGCACCAGTTGATTAAAAAAAAAAGTTTTCCACTGGAGTACCCCTTTAATGTATCTCATTTGCATCTCTCTCCTCCTCCCCCTTCTCACTCCATAGACTTTTATAGACACCGTGAAACCTAATTCCTCAGTGAGCTGATGAATCCTAAGAGGCATCTGAGTTGTTTTTAGAGTTATTAATGGATTTGGGATGGAGGGGGACCTTTTTTTATCCTGGTCCTCCAGTGCTCCATTACCGGGTTGTTCACATGGTGCTGGTATGTCAAGAACCCCAACATGCGGAGTCTGGACAGTAGCTAGAAGATCTGTGGCTGTTGCTCAGGAAACAGTTAACTATACTGTGTCTGTACATTGGCTAGGTATACAGTACTAACTGCACATCCTAATGCATGTTTACTATAAGGAACTGAGTTTAATATATGCCATCTAATATATCATCTGCCATTATCAAGTACGTTCCTGTAAAGTGCTATATAAATATACTAAAGAAGAATTTTGGATTTTACATTTGCAGAACATCATCTCTCCGCTGTATAATTATAGACTATAAAGTTTTCAGCTTTGAGGTCAAAAGTTTGCTGCAGGTATTGAGGAGCCGCACATCCTGTTACACTGAACTTTCTAAAGCTGGTGGCTTGACTTTTCTGTGCATCGTGTTGTATTAACCACAAAGGGAAAATAATGCAATGAATGAGAAAGAACATCTTTGTTACCCCAGTATGTCAGGTTACCACCGCAAATCTCATTTTCTGTTTGTAAGAATGGAAATACCTTTTGCAGTGTAACAGTCCATTGGAATGTATTGAGTTACATGATAGTACCATGAACATGTGATTTATTTTTGTTTGTAACAGTCAAATTATCACCCAAAATCTTGAGATCAACAGTAACATCTAGCTGCTAAGGTTTGGGGTCCTTTATATCCACTTCTATATGGAGAAGGCCTTGTGAGGTGTAAATTGGTTTATTTAGCTATGTGCCTGTAAGGCTAAGTTTACATATATCCGGCGCCTGGCAAAACTGGATGAAAATTGCCCGAATGATGCACCAACGGATGCCAGAAGTGCATCAGTTGTGTATCATCCGGCATCCATTATTTGTGATCACCGGACGGGGGAACACAGCTTAATGCGTTCCCCTGTCTGTGCCGGTCTGGTGAGTCCAATGTGAATGGTCCCATTGAAATGAATGGAATCGGTTTTGGCTTCATATTCCCTCTGGCACAGCTTTTGCAGCAACGGAGGGAACTGACATCTGATGCCTCGTCTTTGGTTAGTTCTATCAGGATATACATGTATATCTACTTCCATTGGGATAAACATGTTATTTATTAATATGTTTTTCATTTTCAGTGATTTTCATGATTGAAAGTTTGCATTTCTATCAGCGCAATATGACAGTGGGGTAGTTTGACCCTTGAATGCCATGCAGCGCTAATGTGTTGTCCAATTGGTGTAAAAAGTTGACCTGAGTTTGTGCAGTTCCTGTGTCTAGACTATTATTTTCCTACTGCTCTATCCTCTTGTTGGGTGGTCACCACTAGACACCCTTGCCTTGTCAAGGATTCACCCCCTATCCTGTTCAGTCATCTTAAAGACCTAACTCAATGATGCCTGTGTAGAAGAAGAAAAAGAAAGACCAGAGTATGACGCCTTCTGCGTTACCATAGAAAAAATAGGGGACCCTTAGCTAAGGGGAGTGCAGGCTCTATAAATTTGCCACTCACCTTGAGCGTACAGATAGCACAAATGTATCCCCAATTAAGGGTGTAAGCTGTAGGTCCTGTGCAAGCCCAAAAGGTCCCAGGAAGCAACCGCTGGATGTCCTATATAGAAGCTGAGTAGAACAGGAGAAGAAAAGAAGAAAATAACGCGTTTCAGGGTATCACACCCCTTCTTCAGATTACTTTACCAGTCTGAAGAAGGGATGTGGTACCCCGAAAAGTGCTATTGCTGTACATTACAATAAACTGAACATTCTACAACTTCCGTGCTTCGGTAGTGATACTTCTGGGATTCCTAAGCGCTTGAGAACAAAGGTTTTTTTCTTCTCCCATTCTACTTAACCCAATGATAGGCATCTTGTGTTCTTATTGGGATATAAGTCATCTGGTACTGGTAGTGATCGTAACATCATTGGTCCTTAGGCTGACCACCACGCAAGCAGCTCAGTTACTCCCCCAAGCTTCATGTACCAGTCACGCTGCATTTGATTATGACACATCCCAATAGCTTTAGGGTCTAAAATTAGATTTGTTAACTTTCCAAAGGGGACAAAGGTTGAGAAAAATACCTAAACACAGTTGTTTATCAGTGTATTGTAGAAAAAAAAAAATTGAATGCCAGTTTTGGTGAGTCATTGGATTGTTGGTTGTTCTGCATCATACTTCATGAATTCCCAGAATAGGCTTGTGGCAAGACTTTAATAGATGTATGATTGCCAATTATGCTAAAAGAAAATGCATGTCCTAACACTTCTGTAGGTTCAGCTGCTGTAGGTTCAGTATGGTGGTTGACCACCATTTTTCCTTGATGGGCATACAATGATTTTATCCATCCATCAATAAAGAGGAGAAGAGGTGGCAATGCATGCTTGCCATTCTTTTGTCTCCAACAAAATAATTAATATTAGGATATTTTGTGGCCACGGTTGCCAGGTCAGGTGCCTTTGGTGCCAATTTCAGCAGGGGCAACTGATGTACCCTGTATAACTGAACAAGTTGCACATCATGAAGGCCAGCCCTTGTCAAGGATAAGGTGGGTTCCAGATCATAGAATATTTTTCCTAGGTGCTACCACCAACATTAAATTAGCTCTGTAGACTTACAGGATTCTTATGATTCATATAATTTCGCCCATATTTACTAATAGCATCTGGCTGTCACAATAATATCACGTTAGGATTTTGGCTTGAACTTATTATCTATCTGCTTTCCACTTAGTATATTTGGCTGTCTTTTCTCGTGTGCTTCAGCGCACCAATTTGCACCATGCACCAGTCATGACACTAATCCTGCATGGGGGATTGTTGGTTCAAACACAGAGGAATGGACCAGTGGATGCCGAGAAATAAAAAAAAATAAAAAAAATAGCCTCCAATAGTAACATTAGTAACATTGTTCATAAGGTTGAAAAAAGACCACAGTCCATCAAGTTCAACCTATAACCCTAATGAGTCCCTACTGAGTTGATCCAGAGGAAGGCAAAAAACCCTCATACTAGAGGTAAAAATTCCTTCCCGACTCCAAATATGGCAATGAGAATAAATCCCTGGATCAACCTTCTGTCCCTATAAATCTAGTATGCATAACCTATAATGTTATTATTCTCCAAAAATGCATCCAGACCCCTTTTAAATTCTTTTACAGAGTTCCCCATGACCACCTCCTCCGGGAGAGAATTCCACAGTCTCACTGCTCTTACAGTAAAGAACCCCTGTCTGTGCTGGTGTAGAAACCTTCTTTCCTCTAAACGTAGAGGCTGCCTCTTGTTATACATACAGTCCTGGGTATAAATAGATCTTGGGAGAGATCTTTGTATGGCCTCCTGATATATTTAGGTCTCCTCTAAGCCTTCTTTTTTCTAAACTAAATAACCCTAATTCTGATAATTTTTCTGGGTACTGTAGTCCTCCCATTCCCCGTATTACCCTGGTTGCCGTCTTTGAATCCTCTCCAGCTCCACTATACTGTACCTCTTACAGTGAGAATTTGATATTTTAAAAGTCTCCCATTTAGTGTCAGTATTGTTCTTTTTGAGGACATTATCCCAATTTATATTGTTAAGGGCTTTTCTGAGTTGGTCAAACTTTGCCTTCCTAAAGTTCATTGTTTTTGTGGCCCCTCGAAAGATTCCCTTATTGAAGAACAAGTTACAATGTATTATATTATGATCACTATTTCCTAGGTGTCCTTCTACTTGCACATTAGTTACTCTGTCAGGTCTGTTGGTTAATATTAAGTCCAGTAGGGCGCCCCCTCTGGTCGGGCCCTGCACCATTTGAGACAGTTAATTGTCTTTAGGTATAGTCAGAAACCTGTTTCCTTTATGAGATTCACAGGTCTCAGTCTCCCAGTATATATCAGGATAGTTAAAGTCCCCCATTATTATCACCTCATTTTGATTTGCTGCCTTGTTTTTTGCCTCAGTAATTGATCTTCTGGCTCTTCAATTATGTTTGGTGGCTTATAGCAAACCCCTATCAGAATTTTTTTTTTTAATCTCCATTTCTACCCATAAATATTCCACATTATCATTTCCCTCCCGTATATCCTCCCGTATATCCTCCCGCAGTGCGGCCTTCAGACTCGATTTCACATAAAGACAAACTCCTCCCCCTTTCCATTTTGTCCGATCCTTCCGAACAAACTATAACCCTGTATGTTGACCGCCCAGTCACAGCTATCATCCAACCAAATCTCTGTCATACCCACTATGTCATAATTTTCCTCAGACATCAACCACTCCAGTTCCTGGACAGACTTCTGGCATTAGTCAACATGCAATTCAAAGGTGTATGTTTTTTCTTCCTATGAAGCCTATCCCTATTAACTACTTTAACCCCTCCCTCTGCTCTACCCCCAAAGTACATTATTAAGTCCCCCCCTCTCTATCTACACTATCTTCCCCCTCTACTTTGTAGGTTCCCTCCACCCCAGTCCCTAGTTTAAACCCCATTGAGGTGCAGCCCGTCCCTACGGTAGAGCCGGTATCCGACAGAGAAGTCGACCCAGTTCTCCATGAACCCAAACCTCTCCTTCCTAACCAACTTCTGAGCCAATTGTTTATGTCCCTGATCTCCCGCTTCCCGGTGTGGCTCGTGGTACAGGTAATATTTCAGAAAAGATTACCTCGGACATCCTTGCCTTAAACTTGCGGCCTAAGTCACTGAAATCATTTTTAAGGACACTCCCCCTACCTCTTACTTTGTCATTGGTGCCAATATGTACGATGACTGCTGGATCCTCTCTAGCCCCACCCAGCAACCTGTCAACCTAATCCGCGATGTTCCAAACTGGAGAGCCAGGAAGACCATACTGTTTGGCGATCCCAGTCTTTGTGACAGATCACCCTGTCTGTGCCCCTAATAATTGAGTCCCCCACTACCAGTACCTGTTTGGCCTGCCCTGCACTCCTCCCTCCTTACTGGAACCTCCTTACTGGTGGTTAGAGGCAGAGTTCTGCTGCAGTACTGCTAGCTCTGAAATGGCATCACCCTCATTTGCCAACCAGGCAAACTTGTTGGGGTTTGCCAGTTCAGGACTAGCCTCCCTGACACTTTTCCAAGTGAGTCCAGGTTTCTCAATCTTATACCAGTTTCATACTACTGTAGTGTACTTGCCATATAACATACTACGAGTGGAGGTAAAGTTGGCCATACACTTCAGATGTTAGGCAAACACATGTTCAGCCTGACAGCCAGTCCCACTAAAATTGATGGATTGGATGGCAAACATACCACTCATTGTATGACCAGCTTACCAGTGACAAGTGTCTTGAGTAATAAGTCCATAACCACATCCAAGGCATTACCATGTTATCAATGTGTTACAAACTAATCTCTCCTTTGAGGAAGACATAAGACCTAACACTGTACAGCTTAAATTGGTAACAGTTTTTATGGCATGAAGTTAGAAAATGTTACAGCTTTTTTTTTATTAGGCAATGTAAATGAGGAACATCAGAAGTCTCGGTTTTCAGAATCGAAGATGACAGTGGGAGTTACACGAGTCTTAGCTGAGCATCAGCTGGTTTGTTCTTGCTTCCTTTAGAAAACTGTGGAAATCTCATGTGATCTTAATACTATTACATAATCACTTGGTCGCAACAACATCATGAATCCATATCATATTTACCTCTATGACTCTAAATTCATGTCACAACCTGGACATTTTAGAAAATATGGTGGCATTTACCGGAATATCAATGTATTGTTGCTTTAGAATTAAAAGACAATCTGTAGTATTGATTATATTATTCGTATTATACCAACTTGTATCCTCTTAAAGTTTTACATCATGACCCTCCAAATATGAGTGTATTTTATGGATTTAAAATCATAACTTAACTCAGCTTGAAATGTATAATCTGAGATACATCTTAGTGGCGCTATCATTTACTTCCCCCCTTAAAAATGGCAAGATTATATTTAGGGTCAGTTGTAGCCCTTTTGCTGCCAGTGGTATAATGGGGAAAGGGAATGTGAAATTGGAGATGGGAAAGAAGAACAAGCAGGTACATGTTGTCTGCACATTGAGCCAGAATAGGTATTTTTAGTGGTACGTTCTACACATCGATTATCTGGTCACACCTTCTTAACCACTCCTTGTCACATCATTAAGATAATGCTGACAATATTCATTGTACCAGTCTTAAAGTATACCTGTCATAAAAAAGAAAAACTTTTGACTTGTCACAGAGACATGTTAAAGGTTTTTATCAGTAGGGGTCTCAGTGCTGAGACCCCCACCAATTAGGAGAACGAGAAGTGATAGGCGAACGACAGTGCACTTTACTTCCTGGCTCTCAGTGATGCTTTGCTGCTCCATTATTTATCCCTGCTCGTTCTCCTGATCAATAAAATCTTTTGAAATGTCTCTGTTTCATGTCAAAAGTTTTTTTTTTTTTTTTTTTAAATGACAGGTATACTTTAAAGTAATGGTTAAATGTCAGCTTTACAGTAATTGTCATATTGTCATAGATTCAGATCCCATTGTAATGACCACATTGCAGCCACCATTGAGACTAAATGACACGAAGGAGGGAATTTTTCATTGTCTTTACAAAGATTTTTTTTGTGAACATTTGTTGAACTTTTTTGCACCCTTGAAAGGATGTTGACTAGAACTGCGTCTACTGCTGTTTGGCTTAGTGCCATTTTACAGAGTATTGTGATCTTCTATCATGCAAACTACATGCTTTCAAACAAGGGAGGTCAGAATTCATAAAGAGAAGTGGGATAATGGTCACAAGGATCCATGGAGGTGCAGAGTGTTCCCCCAATAGATGACGTGTGCAGACCATTACATGGGCAGGATAGGCTGTAGTGGAGGGCAGCCTTTCAAAGAGACAAAGAATTGCAGGCTTCGAGCCGACAGTCACTTTGGTGTAGCATGATTAGTGGGAACTTCTTTGGAGCTCAAGCTCCCTGTCCCCAGTTTATAGATCACCCTGAAAGATAGATCCACTTTATTGTAACTTCTTCTACTGTCACCTCTGTGTCATTATGAGATGTCCCTCATAGTTAGGCCAGGTACAGGCGGAAAAAAAATGGCAGGATGTAAGAGCGCGATCCGCCACTCAGAAGGAAGGAGTGAGCTTAAATGAAGAATTTTATTTGCCAAAACATTACCCGTTGTGAGGTTTTGGAACCTTTTCATCAGATGCGCTGTGTCACATATTGCTGTTGTGTCATTCTACACAACAGAGCAAGGTGAGCAAGATCCCTAACAGAGATCCTTTGTGTTATCATCTACCATCCCATTGAAATAAATATTATTGCCCTATGAGGATCTCTGTTCTCTTTTTTAGATTGTTTGTCATAGTTAGGCCAAACACATATCATCTCTCTGTCTATGGCTGTAGACTTAAAATTGGCAGGATCTGCTGGCAAAAGTCTCACGTCTATGGCCAGTTGTATGGTGGAGATGGAAAACATATGTACTCATGTGCTACCCTTGGCAGTCATGGAAGGGCACCGCCTAAGGCTAATTGCCTACACTGTCTCCTAGTTACATTACAAAGCATTTATATGTGCCATACTTCTTAGTATTTTTCCGTACATAAATGTTTTGTATTTGTGTTGTTGGAGTCACGATAAATTTGTTCTACTCTTTGACCCATTTCATTTGTTGCATCATTGCTGTCATTGTGATCAGGACTACTGTTGTTTCATGCCATACAGCCACATGTATGGAGATCTCCAACTGCAGGTCTCTTGGCATGTTGGGCCACTTTATGTCACAACCATTTTGTCACCATAGAATCAAACATCAGACAAGGTGTAATAATACTGGTCATAGACACTTTTATGTATTCAGCATTCCCTTGCTTATCAGGTGACACATATATTACATACTCAGCACAAGGGAAGGAAGTAGTGGGTATTAAGAAATTTGTTGACTGACTTGTATCTGTGTACCCTCCCTTGACAAATGTAATTCATTTGATATGTCCTCAGGTAAACTAATATAATGACATCACGTTTTACCATGCAATACTGAGATTACAATTACTGGAAAGCTGGTAAAGTATGTGGGATGGGCGCACTATACATGACCTAGTGAAATCTAAGCACTCCGCTTCATTCTTAAGATAACCCTATATATTTAGCCACAAAATATCATTCACTTTTTCACCTCTTAATAAAATATTTATTATTTTCCAGGAAACAGCAGCAACCATGGTGGACACAGAGATGCCATTTTGGGGGATGAATTTTGGCATGAACACAGTGGACCTGTCTGCCATTGAGAGCCATTCCCATGACTTCGACATTAAGCCTTTTGCGACAGTGGACTTTGCAAGTATTTCTTCTGGCCATTATGAAGACATTCTAGAAGATAAGAACTTCCTGTACCGAAATGACCAAATGGACGCTGATTATAAGTATGATCTGAAACTACAAGACTGCCAAAGTATGCTGACTCATTCCATGTTCATCATTGTTCTTCGGAGTCTTGCATTATTACCTTTATGTAGTATAAATGATTTGCTCATTGATATACAGCATAGTTTACACAGAGGTGGCTTGTATGCCGTACAGGGATGAAAAATTGCATCAATAACTTGGCTAACAGGAAGAAATGTTAAAACTGGATGGTTAGGCCATTTCACAAGGGCGTATATATCTAAACTGGATGGTTATGTTGGTTCACAAGGGCCTATGTCTAGACTGGTAACGTTGGGTTATCAGAGCATATATTAAGACTGGATGGTTATGTTGACCATGTTTTTGTTGAATACTAGCATACAGTATTTAGCTTTTTTTCAACCACTAGGTCCTATTCACATAAGGTCCTATACACATCTTGTTTTTGGACTATAGCACCGGTATATGTCAGAATAGCGGCAAAAAAGTATTCTGACGTATACCATGGCACCAAACACCAAACTTTTATGGACAAAACATAGTGTTTCAGTGACGTATATGTCCGGGAAACAGACCAGTTGTAGTGACTTTGTAGACTGTGTTTGCTCCAATAAATAGGTATTCTGGGACTTTTTCATTGATGGTCTTTCTTCAGGATAGAGCATCAATATCTGATCAGTTGGGGTCCGACACCAAGCAGTAACCCCGATAAGCTTTTTGCTTGAGCTGTGGCGCATCATTCTGGAGCCCTTCCATACTGTTCTTTATTACACTTCAGGTGAAGCATGTCCTAGATATGGGAGCTGATCTGCAATAACCCAGCATGGTCACTACACAATGTATGGTGCTGTCTTCTTCCAGCTCCATTTCCTGTGTATGCGGGTGCTATGGCTTTAGCAAACAACTGATTGGTGCAGTGCGGGTCTTGGATCACCACTGATTAAATATTGAGGGTCTGTCCTAAATATAGGACATCAATAAATAAGTCCCGCTAAAGTCCTTTTAAAGTGTTACTGTTGTTGAAAAAAAGTTTGACATGTTGCCTATTAGACCAATTGAAAACGCTAGGTATAAGCCGGGAAGTTTGCGGCAGTACGTCACTCACTAGCTGTCAATCAAATCTGAACTTTTCACTATAGAAGTTTATGCAGTGAAAAGGTTGGATCTACCGGCCACTAGGGGAGTGGAGCACAATGCCAAGCACTACCCAGGCTTACAACTTGAAATCAAAGCGGTTTTAGGAGTGAGGTCAGGTGTTATTTAAAATGTGTGGTCAGATGCGTAGCTTGTAGCTTCTGGGCCCAAAGCAGGATCTGCAACAGGGCCCCAAATGTCAATAATAATACTGGTCTCTTATAGGAAAGAAGTGCTTTGGGTCCCCTTAGGCACCAAGGCCCCGGTGCGACTGCTACTTCTGCTACCTCAATAGCTACGCCCCTGTGTGTGGTTACAGATGAGAAAAATGTATACATGATCCGAGTCTGCCTTAAAGATATTCTTCATACCCAAACCACTGTTATTGTGGTTAAAGTCATCCCCATTTGGATAGTCCCACAAAAATCATGAGAGTTGGGGCTCGTTCACACTGTCATTGAGCTCCGGCAAATGAAGCTCCAGCGTCCTGGCCATTAGAATGATCAGAGTTGAGCAGAAATCCGCTAGGATCCGTCAGGACCTGGTGGTGTCAGTTGTGCTCCGACCCGCTCCAGATCCATTTGACACAAAAAAAAAAAAAGTGCCCAATAGACCCAGAATGGGACATCCTCTCACCAAGACCCCATATATTGTTTTTTTCCTTCTAATCTTTTGCAGGAGAACAAAGTATATTCCTACTGTAAGAGATCGCCTATGAATTAAGCCATTATTATTTGTATATAAATAGTGGTCTGTAACTCATACTTTTAGACAATATTGGGTCTTTCACTTTATATTACATTAAAGGGGTACTCCACTGGCAAAAAATTTTTTTAAATCAACTGGTGCCAGAAGGTTAAATAAATGTGTAAATTACTTCTATTTATAATAAAATATTAATCCTTCCAGTACTTATCAGCTGCTGTATGTTCCAGAGGAAGTTCTTTTCTTTTTGAATTTCCTTTCTGTCTAACCACAGTGCTCTCTGCTGACACATCTGTTCATTTTAGGAACTGTCCGGAGTAGGAGAAAATCCCCATAGCAAACCTATCCTGCTCCAGACAGTTCCTAAAATGGACAGAGGTGTCAGCAGAGAGCACTATGGTCAGACAGAAAAGAAATTCAAAAAAGAAAAGAACTTCCTGTGGAGCATATAGAAGCTGATAAGTACTGGAAGGATTAAGATTTTTAAATAGAAGTAATTTACAAATCTGTTTAACTTTCTGGCACCAGTTGATTTAAAAAAAAAAAAAAGGTTTCCAGGGGAGTACCCCTTTAATGGTAATTTAAAATTTTCATAAGACATTTCCATCCCACAAAATGGTTGCCATCATGTAAATAAATATATGAAATATAACGCAATGGTTTCTATGTTTATTTATTTTATTTTTTATTTTTTCACCTCAGACACAATAAAATTGGAGCCACCTTCTCCGCCTTACTATTCTGACAAATCACATTCCTTTAATAAATCTCAGGACGAAGCCTCCAACTCCCTCATTGCCATAGAATGCCGCGTGTGTGGTGACAAAGCCTCAGGATTCCACTATGGAGTCCATGCGTGTGAAGGCTGTAAGGTAACATATTTGTGCTTTTTTCTGTTGTTATGTTATTATGTGGCTATGTTGTTAAAGGAGTATTTCAGGGAAAAAAATATTTTTATATATCAACTGGCTCCAGAAAGTTAAACAGATTTGTAAATTACTTCTATTAAAAAATCTTAATCCTTCTAATAATTATCAGCTGCTGAAGTTGAGTTGTTCTTTTCGACAGTGCTCTCTGCTGACATCTCTGTCTATCTCGGGAACTGCACAGAGTAGAAGAAGTTTGCTATGGGGATTGGCTTCTACTCTGGACAGTTCCCGAGACACGTGTCATCAGAGAGCACTTAGACAGAAAAGAACAACTCAAATTCAGCAGCTCATGAGTACTGAAAGGATTAAGATTTTTTAATAGAAGTAATTTAGAAATCTGTTTAACTTTCTGGAGCCAGTTGATTTTATATATATATATATATATATATATATAAGTTTTTTCGTGGATAACACCTTTCATTTTTAACATGTGTGGTGTCTGGGAGTTGTAGTTTTGCAACAGCTGTAGACACCCTGGTTGGGAAACGCTGGTTTATAACGATACATTTCTTAATATTTTCGGAATATATAGTACTTATCAACTGCTGTATGCTCCAGAGGAAGTTGTGTAGTTCTTTCCAAACTGAGCACAGTGCTCTCTGCTGACACCTCTGTCTATGGCAGGAATTATCCAGAAAAGGAGCAAATTCTTAAAGGAAAACTGTCAGCTAGTTCACCCACACTAAACCCAATATACTGGCTGATAGTGGGGGCGCATGCACCTGTCGTTTTTACGCAGCTCTCACGTCCGACGTGAGAGCTGCATAAAACGTCAGGCACATGCGCACTGCAGACAGAGCGCTGCACTCAGGGGACGTGTGACTCCACGTCACTAGGACGTGGGGTTGAAGAAAATTAACATGCAAACAACGGGGTGGGCTTAGGCCCCTTCCTCCGGGAAAATAAAGGAAAGGAAAATCCAGCTCCCGGAAAAAGCAGTGTCCAATAAAACTTAACGCATATTTGTGCACATAAAAATGGTATGCCACCATAGTGGCAAGTGACAGGTCACTCATAAAAACAAAGAGTGAAACTCCGACGCGTTTCGAGTATAAGCTCTTAGTCATGGCCCTTCCTCCGAGACCCAAAGCGAGAGGGACGACGGGGGACTTGCGTTCAAAGCACCACTGGGAAGACCCAAAACACAACTTTAGTGGGGGAGAACTCAGCGGCCAGGGCACACAAAAAAGTTAGTGAACCATTTATGGACTAACCCACACTACAATGCTTCACATACACGTACAATGATAAATGCTGGCAAAAATCCCTAAATTTTGCTCCACCCCTCAGACCCTGATCTACGCATGACTTGTGCATCTGGTCACCTTGGAGTGTCCCTTTAAATAGTGAAACACTACAAGTTACTGGGGTTTTTAGTGCTGACCTGTAGTCACTTGTTAGGCTATGTTCACGTCTACATTGGAGCTACGTTGTTGAATCTGTTTAAGTAGTGTATCAGAGCGGACAGAAAAATGCTGCAAGCAGTCATTTTTTGTAGGGTCAGATACACCTGATGGAAACCAGACAGACCCAATAAGGTCAATGGGATCTGTCGGGATCTATAGGTGTCTGTTGTGCAATGGACAATCCAGTTCCGTTTTCTGGCCCTGATCAGAGACTGTGACGTAGATGTGAACCCTTAATGTGAGGCCTTAATGTACCGTATTATTCAGCACTTTTTTATTCTGCAGTCCCCTAATTTCATCTTCTTCCAATAACAAAGCTTAAGCTTGTGTGGTCCCAGCCCGGTGACCTCCTGTAATTCACTTGAGTTTTCTCTTGTAAACAGAAGGAAAATTAGATGCAGCTTTCTAACAGTGTTGGTTGTATTAGACAATGGCTGTGGGTGATAAGAAACATAATAATGTACAGTATAATACTGTATCAAACATCATGTCCATGCTGTAATAAGGGGCTCATGTAACTAGTAAAATATTGCGAACTATATAAATGGCCATAATGCACGTTCTTTACTTAGTTTTATTAATAATATATGACAGTGTTTTCTAAACAGTGGGCCTCAAGCTGTAGCAAAACTACAACTCCCAGCATGCCCAGACACGGATACATGGATTGAGGAAGCATATATATATATATATATATATATATATATATATATATATATTATTATTATTATTATATATTTTTTTATTATTATTTTTATTTTTTTTTGCATTTTAGGAATCTGCAAAATTCCTAAAACTGCTACATGGGAACAACCCAAAAGCTGGTGATAATACATCAGTTAATCCCAATATTTGTCCTTATTTACTTATCTAAGTGCATTGTAATGTATGCATTTTTGCTTGGATTGGTGCATTAATACTTCACTTTAGACTGTGTTCACATTCTTGAATGCAAAATTAACAAGGGGGTTAAAAAGAGAAGTCTTACAGGGACATTTATCATCGTTGCTTTGGCTGTTTTTGGGGCTAAAGCCCAGGCTTAGTAATGGACTCTGTCTATTAGACAGCTTCCACTACTAAGCCTATCAAGTAAATAAAAAATAAAATAAAAAACACAACACATTTAAAAAAAATGTATTACAAAAAAACACTCCCCCACAAGCCCTTGTTAACCATTTTATTAGCATCCACAGTCCACAGAATACACGGATCTGAAATTAGAAAAAAAAAAAACAAGAAAAATAGGTTAATACATTTATTGTCACCTGCCAGCACATCTCCTGTGCCGCACGACTACAACTCCCAGCATGCCCTTACAGTAAGGAAATGCTGGGAGTTGTAGATGTGCAGTAGGGAGAAGGTGACAAGCTTCTAAGGGCATGCTGGGAGTTGTAGTTGTGAGGCAGGGGGCAGGTGATAAGCTTGTCACCCGCTCCACAACTACAACTCCCAGTATGCCCTTACTGTAAGGACATGCTGGGAATTGTAGTCGTGCAAGCCATGGAAGCGAGCGGTAATGCGCTCCACTCCCTGGCTGGCGGTGATCAGAAAATCACTGTAATTTCATATTTCCCACTGGCGGGAAATTTGAAATTACAGTGAACTCTGCGGCGCCGTGGTAAGGAGCCCAGGCTGACATAACATTGCAGCCACCCGGGACTCCTGCAGCCGGGCCGGGAGATGTGCAGGAGCCGGCTCTTCCATCTCTCAGTGTGTACTGCAGTGCTGAGGGATGGCAGAGACGGCTCCTACACATCTCTCCGCCTGGCTGCAGGAGTCCCGGTTGGCTGCAGATTGCCGCGGGGATAATATATGATGGAGTCCTGGGTGGCTGCAGTGAGGCCAGCCCGGGCTCCTTTTAACATATAATGGAACAGCGTAGTTCTAGTCCCACCTGTAAGATCAAATTTCCCGCCGGGTCCCGTGATTGGCTGTTCGGTCCCAGCCAATCACGGGAACCAGCGGAAAATATGAAATTACAGTAGGGGATATAGATAACTCTGAGGCACCGAGGTATGTTAAAAGGAGCCCGGGCTGACACCAGTCTGCAGCCACCAGGCTCCATCTGATTCTATCCCCACTACCCTAACTTAATGATATGGACACGGCTTTACATCCCCCCCTTGTCTCCCACCCGCCCACGCCGCACATCCCTAGCGGGAAATATAAAAATCTGCTCTCCAAAGTCGTTTTGTAAGCCAGGTTCAGGCTGGCTTACATGTACACTGTTTTAGAGGGCTTGCGACTTTTTGTGCGACTTTCGCACTTGATGAATCCTTGACCACTGCAAAGTGAAAAATAAAATTTACTTTCATAGGCTCTTTTGTAGCTTTTTACAGCCAAAAGTCGCACAAAAATTTGCTTAGGTGCTAATGCGACTTTTGTGCGACTTTAAATCCCTTGATAAATGTCCCTCTTAGTCTTTTCTTATAACTGTCCTGGCTTTGTATTCAATATTCACAATTTAAAATGTCTATGTGTGAACATATCTATTAAGCCAATTGTTGTGGCTTTGCGGTATGGTGATGTTTTTTATATATGTTAAATATTTTAACATATTTCACCTGTAAATAAACATCGCATCATGAAAGGAAGGCAATTTACAGTAAAACCCTTTCAGTTGTGCTGCGCAGTATTTGGTCTTACAGCGCACTACAGCAAGTGTGCATATAACAATCAGTATTGGTATTTAGAAATTTATTTTTATTAGATTCCTAAAGGGGCACTCCCGTGGAAAACTTTTTTTTTAAAATCAACTGGTGCCAGAAAGTGAAACAGATTTGTAAATTACTTCTATTAAAAAAATCTTAATCCTTCCAGTACTTATTAGCTGCTGAATACTACAGAGGAAATGGTTTTCTTTTTGGAACACAGAGCTCTCTGCTGACATCATGAGCACAGTGCTCTCTGCTGACATCTCTGTCCATTTTAGGAACTGTCCAGAGCAGCATATGTTTGCTATGGAGATTTTCTCATGCTCTGGACAGTTCTTAAAATGGACAGAGATGTCAGCAGAGAGCACTGTGCTCGTGAGGTCAGCAGAGAGCTCTGTGTTCCAAAAAGAAAACCATTTCCTCTGTAGTATTCAGCAGCTAATAAGTACTGGAAGGATTAAGATTTTTTAAAAGTAGTAATTTACAAATCTGTTTAACTTTCTGGCACCAGTTGATTAAAAAATAAAGTTTTCCACGGGAGTAACCCTTTAAGTCTGGTTGTCCCAGTTATTCGCACATGCAAACATAGGCTAAAGTTACAGTAGTAATGAGATCTGTCGACAGAAGTTAACCTGTAGGTTGACAGATTCCATGTAGCAGAAGTTTATTTCTATACTGCACAAAAGTAAAAACCAAAAGAAAATGAATAAAAACTGCAAAAAAATAAAAGAAAACTGCTAAATTTTATATTTGAAGATGATATAGCAGGAGACGTAGTGGAATTAAGACATACCATTTAACCATTTGTATTCCTGCCTTTACAGGGGTTTTTTAGAAGAACAATAAGATTGAAGTTAATTTATGAACGATGTGAACTCAACTGTCGCATTCACAAGAAAAGTCGGAACAAATGTCAGTACTGCCGATTCCAGAAGTGTCTGTCGGTCGGGATGTCTCATAATGGTGAGTTTGTAGGTTTGCTTCTTTTAGTACTATCTATGTAGACGTCACCCAAAACTGTATCATCATTGTGTAATGGGAACAAAGGCACAAAATATTGTGGGATCAAATAAAATGTGAACTCTTATTTTATTCTGGTCAAAATTCCTAGTAAGCAGTGAAGGAAAACCCAAAAACCAAAATGATGCCCATCCTGTTGATACAAGTTCTTACCAGCTGGTAACTCATCCATAAAAGAAGCTTATGTTCCTCATAACCACACATGCCTCACAAATGGACGCTCCACCTCAGGGGTCCTTACTCATTATGGGAACAGGGGGACCCTTGTTTTGGAATATGAAAATTGTTTCTATCGATCTATCATCATATTTTTCTCATATCTATTATTATATCTACCTATTTATCCCATATCTATCTCATATCTATATATTATCTATCTATAATTCTATCTCATATCTATCTATTATCTATCTATCTTATATTTATCTTCGATCTATCTATCTATCTCATATCTATATGTCTATCTTTTTCATATCTATCTATCATCTATCTATCTTATATTTATCTTCTATCTATCTATCATCTATCTATCTATCTCATATCTATCTATCTATCTTATATTTATCTTCTATCTATCTATCTATCTCATATCTATCTATCTATCTATCTTATATTTATCTTCTATCTATCATCTATCTCATATCTATCTATCTATCTTATATTTATCTTCTATCTATCCATCTCATATCTATCTGTCTCATATCTATCTCATATCTATCTATCTCATATCTATCTATCTCATATCTATCTATCTATCTATCGATCTTATATATATCTCCTATTTATCTATCTATCTCATATCTATCTATCTATCTATCTGTCTCATATCTATCTCATATCTATCTATCACATATCTATCTATTTATCTCATATCTATCTATCTATCTATCTATCTGTCTCATATCTATCTCATATCTATCTATCTCATATCTATCTATCTATCTATCTATCTATCTTATATCTATCTATCTATCTATCTATCTATCTTATATATCTCCTATTTATCTATCTATCTATCTGTCTCATATCTATCTCATATCTATCTATCTATCTCATATCTATCTATCTATCTATCTATCTAGATAAAGCAAATACGATGCAGCACTCCACAAGTAGCAAAGAAGGTGGTTTTATTCCATCATGTGCATAGACAACGTTTCACCAGTCTCACACTGGCTTTTTCAACTTGAAATTTGCTTTATCTGGATTAAGGAACCGGAGGACCCAGGTTCCAGATATGCGGGCACCCCGAATCTCTTTTTTACTCTGGATTTTGGTTGTGCCGTTTTTATTTGCATTGTATCTAACTATCTATCTATCTATCTATCTATCTATCTATCTATCTATCTTATATCTATCTATCTATCAATCTATCTATCTTATATATATCTCCTAATTATCTATCTATCTCATATCTATCTATCTATCTATCATCTATCTATCTGTCTTATATCTATCTATATATATATATATATATATATATATATATATATATATATATATATATCCTATATACTATACTAGCTCGTTCTAATTTTGTTTTCTAGCGCCTTAGGTAGTTTTACAAAATTTTCACCTTGAACCCTCGTGTTTGCCTCGCTGGGAATTTTCTGTCATGTTAGTACAACTATTTCTAAAGGTTCTAGTTCCTGCTCGAGTGCAGAGAATGTGCTCAGAACAGAATGTGTCCGTGACAATGCTAGCTAAGAGCCATTATGAAAGAGACAACACCAGAATGGCCTGCTCCAAAGGAGGGGACTGACAGGAATTACCTCATTCCTTCATCTTATCACTATGACAAGAGGAGAAACCTGTTGGGCAGGTCGGTCGGACAATGCTTTTCAAATATCATTGGAGAAGCCATGCAGATATGTTGCAGGCCCTGCTAGGTCTGATGCTGTCACTATTTTCCCTTCCAGCTGGTGAGTGACAGCATTAAATCACGCGTGTTCTTCATCTCATGGGAAACCATCCCCAGTTTCTTGATAGACGAGTCTACAGACAATGATTTTACAGCTGTCGATACTGGTCGGGATCTGCATTTTTCTACCTATTGTCCATGTCTTAAATTTCATTCTTGCTACAATGACACTGGGTCTGAGTAACTTACCCCTATAGGGTTAAACCATTTTCCCAAGGACCCAACAGTAATTTTTATTTTTATTTTTTAATTGTCATTCTAAAGCTATTTTTTTCATGTAGCTGTATAAGGCTTTTTTTTTTTTTTTTGCAAGATGAGTTGTATTCTGTAATGGAATCATTCCATGGTGAATACAAGTAATTCATTAATACATTTTTATTTTTTTTTTAGGGTTTTTCAGATGTATGCAAACAAAACCCTAAAATATTGCCTTTGTTTTTCCCCCCACTTTTTACTCTGCCATAAAAATAAAATGTTCTGTTTATGAAGTTGGTTGGTATGAATGTGACAATATCAAATGTGGACAGTCATTTTTGATGAGAAACCCCCCCCCCTACCCCACCCCACCATCCTCTAATGCCATGGTTGCTATTGACTGTGGCATCTAAGGGGTTAAACTGTAGAGATCAGAGTGGTCTCCAGTACAGGGAGTTGCATCAGGAATCTGGCTATGTAGTTCAGTTAAAAAAAACTTTTTAAGCACAAACCATTTTTATCTCAGCAAGATGTCTTGGTGATAATAATAATAGTTTATTTAAAATACAAATGTCAACACATTACGCGTTTCTAGGTTATCACTGCCTCTTCATCAGATGTTATATGATAATAGTTAGGGGCAGATCTTTTAAAGGACTACTGTCTGCACCAATAGTCCATAGAAACTAATGAGATCCACAACTTTTTATGCATTTCTTTCTTCAGCCACAAATCTTTTACTTTAATGAAAAACTTTGAAGTCAGAAGATAAATGACTTTCTTCGGACGAAATAGTGATCATGTTCAATCTTTCGGCATGCATTGCCGTCTATGGAGACGGGGCATTTCCGAGCAGTCCTAGCCCCTGCTTCTTCTGCTGGTGCCCCCTATAGATGGAATCTTTGTAGTGTGAATGAGTCCTAAAGGGGTTGTCTATTGTGACAGGTTTTTATCAAAAGGGGTCAGCGTGGGTTAAAATTTATGTTACACATTGATCCCCTGCCTCCACCATTCTAGCGTTCACCAGGCCCCCGACCTTCCCCACTTTATAGTCCTACCTTGAAACACAGATAATGGTTGGAAATGCTAGTGATTGGCTGAGGTGAGTTACCACTGCAGCCAGTGATTGGCTGAACAACCACTTCCTGTGTGTCAAGATGGAACAGGAAGTAAAGATCAGGAAGTAAAGTGAGCGTTAGTGAAGACGGAAGATTGGCAAAATGAGTATTTTTTATATTTATATTTAATGCTTATTTCATAATGCTTATTTTAAGAACCCCTCTTGAAAAAGGGTGACAACTACTGCTGAATTACCCCCTGCAGGGGAAGAGTGGAACTACATGTCAACTAGCCAAATAAAAACATCATCCATATAACGCATGAATATAATGCTTGAATGTGTTGGGTCTGCCAGAGTAGGAGCCATTCTTACACAGTGATTCTTTGTTCTTGACCATAGAGGGTGTTCTGAGTAGGAGGCTTTCATCTTTGACAGTGTTTCCCAACCAGTGTGCCTCCAGCTGTTGCAAAACTACAACTCCCAGCATGCTCAGACAGCTGTTGGCTGTAAGTGGAGGCACCCAGGTAAGGAAACACTAATCTATGATGTCCATATGCCCAAAATTGCCTTTAGAGGGTGTTTTGAATAGTAGGCCATAATCTATGACACTGTTTCCCAACAAGATTGCCTCCAGCTGTTGCAAAACTACAACTCCCAGCATGCCCAGAAAGCTAAATGCTAAATGCTGTCTGAGTATGCTAGGAGTTGTAGTTTTCCAACAGCTGGAGACACCCTGGTAGAGAAACACTGATCTATGATGTCCATATGCCCTAACTGGTCATACTCACTGCTGGAACCCTTAGTACTACACCTGCGTCTTACATCACATTTTATACAACCCAATGAAGAAATGCAGAATAATGTCTTTCTCTAGCAAACAAGGCGTGGGCTCTATAAATGATTTTTTAGTTATTAATATTTTCTGTTTGCTGTATGATTTTTGCGGCAGTAAAGTCGCCGTGCCCCAAATGAGTGTGAACAGACCAGAAGGAATGTGCTGATAAATGAACCTGTAATTCAGTGTTAATCGGTTTGTTCAGAATTCATTCCACATTAGCATCATGCCAGGAGCACAAATGGCCTGAGATAAGGGGAACACGTTCAGTCGTTCTTTGTACCTGCACAGATTCCAGCAGACTTCAATGAAAGAATATTGGTTTTTGGTGTGCGTGCTGTGATGTGTGTTATCATACACGGGGGCACACACGACCCAAGTGATACTGTTATGCACATAATGTTTTGCCATAGAACACTGATTTGTGGGTGTAATTTGTTATTCTCTCAGGCAGTGTTTCCAAACCAATGTGCCTCCAGCTGTTGCAAAACTACAACTCCCACCATGCCTGGACATTGGCTGTCCGGGCATGCTGGGAGTTGTAGTTTAGCAAAAGCTTGAGGCACATTGGTTGGGAACCACTGTGCTAGGTTGTGCTTCAGGGGCTCACAAGACAGGTTAAAGGGGTTATCTTAAGATGCAACATTTTTTACAGGATAAGGGATAACTAGCTGGTCAGATGGATCTCCAGTGATCTCAAGAACTGATTCTTTATTTTAATAATTAAGTCTATACAACGTGACATTATATGGTGGCTTTATAATATTGCTGTTACACAGTGGACCTATCTATCTATCTATCTATCTATCTGTTATCTATCTATCTTCTATCTATCTATCTATCTATCTAGAAAGTTCATAAAAAGCAGCACATCCAGAATAGTGGAATGGGTGCAAGCCTGTTGAACCTCGGTGCTCCGGTTCTTACTGAATATGCAATGGATAAAGGCAGCACACCACGATGATATAATCCAAAAACTGTGAATTTATTCCATGATGTAGAAAACAACGTTTCGGCGATCTCTCACCGACCGACTTGAAAATGGCGGTGAGAGATCGCCGAAACGTTGTTTTCTACATCATGGAATAAATTCACAGTTTTTGGATTATATCATCGTGGTGTGCTGCCTTTATCCATTGCATATCTATCTATCTGTTATCTATCTATCTCATATCTATCTATTATCTATCTATCACATATCTATCTATCTCATTTCTATCTATCTCATATCTATCTATCTATCTATCACATATCTATCTATCTATATATCTCCTATCTATCTTCTATCTATCTATCTATCTCATATCTATCTATCTATCTATCTCATATCTATCTATCTATGTATGTATCTATTTTTCTTTCTATCTATCTATCTATCTCATATCTATCTATCTATCTATCTCATATCTATCTATCTCATATCTATCTATCGTGTAGCTATCCCACTTTTTTTTATCTATCTATTGTATCTATCTCATATCTATGTATCATGTATCTATCTCTCTCATATTTATCTATTTATCTACTTAGCTATCTATCGATCATCTATCTATCCTATCTATCTATTATATCCTTGAAGATACATATAGATAGATAAATAAATAAATATTAGATAGATAGATAAATAAATAAATAGATATTAGATAGATTGATAGATATTAGATAGATAAAGCAGATAGATAGACAGATATATATGAGATAGATGATAGATAGATAGATAGATAGACAGATATATATGAGATAGATGATAGATAGATAGATAGATAGATAGACAGATATATATGAGATAGATGATAGATAGATAGACAGATATATATGAGATATTTGATTGATAGATAGATAGATAGATAGATAGACAGGAAGACAGATTCATTCTCAATTAAAGAAACCAAGGGCTAATACATTGCTATCATAAATGTGTACAGTACAGATAACATGATTTTGTAATAGACAAGGTCATACAGTGAAACCCCTGAAAAGGTCGCCCTCATATCCAGACTAGATTTTTCTGTAAAAGATTTTCAATTTCACCGCTTACTATCTATACTGACCATGTTCCTTGAGAAGACCACCCCTTAGAACGCCACTTTGTAATTAATTTGTGAGTGGTCTTTTTCAAAGAGGTGCCGCTGTATTTTATTTACAGAAAAGGATTCCTATTTCACCACTAGGGGGCTCTGATAAACTTTATGTCCATTTAAAGTTGTATATAAACTCTTGCTGTTAGTCTCATGTCTGATGTAGTGGATCTGTTTACTAGTATTGTGATTATCGCAACAATACGTAATATCAAAATTAGACAAAACAGATCTATAAGCGTATAGGCCATATAGTGAAAGTAAAAAAAATTTTGTAGCAGAAACCCTTAATATGTCATGTATTGCTGAAATAATTAAGCTCAAATAGTTTGATTTAAAAAAAAAAATAATCTTGTTAAATTTGTTGGGAAACTTTAATTTTTATTACACTGTATATTACAGCCCATGGCAGTATTTTTGCAGCAATCTGAGCTTAATGGTGAAGATTGTCTGCTGGAGCTGATTATGGGGGAGATTTATCAAAACCTGTGCAGAGGGAGTGGCGCAGTTACATCACGTTTGATACAGTTTAGTCCGGTTTTGAGGAATCAGTTTTTCATCAAAAACCTGATACAGGAACTGTATTGCAAAAATGTGGTGTGAATGCCGCCTTACCTAGGTGGATATTGCTGTGGTATGGATTAGTCTCCCTTTCACCCATAGCGCCTCATTTGGTTAGGCAAGAACTGTCAGCTATTTTGGGTGCATATTAGCCTCTTGGAGAATTTGTGGTGGAACGCAGCGTCCTCCATGCACCAGCGAAATGGAAATCCTACAACTGTACATATCTGTTCAAGTAAATGTTTCCTACCAAGCGTGAGTGCAACCACTATGTTTGTGTACCCTAAAAAGGACAGAAACTACTAAGTTCATATGGCTCTTCCTGAGAAAAATACAGGGTTCCCTCACGTATCAATATTATTCGGTTCCAGGACGACCATTGTTTGTTGAAACCATTGTATGTTGAAACAATAACTCTGTGGAAACCTGGTAATTTGTCCTGAAGACCCAAAATGTCATCCAAAAATAGGAAAAAGTGAGGATTAAAGAAAAATAAGTAGTTAGCTTATATAGATAAAGCAAATCCTTACATATAAAAGTAAGAAAGATCTGCTGGGAGCTGTAATCACTGTCTATGTAGAGGACGGGAGCTTCTTCAAGGTCCTGTACAGTACACACAATGTCCTAAAAAAGTAACATGGAGCCGCCCTCACCTGGTGTCCAAAGGAGCAGGTAACCCTGGCACAGGTAAAGAGTACAGAACATGTAGTACCTCCCTGTAGTGTAGGGGGGCGCTACCAGACACCAGTCAGTGCATGCACTTCAGTAATACAGGGGTTTACAGTGAAATGCCCATTCCGATTGGTCACTTCTTCAAACCATTGACACGTTTCACAGATCTGGACTGTCTGTAGTATAGTATGTTGAGTCTGGTTTCAAGTAACAGTGGTTCAGAAAAGACCATTGTATGTTGAAAATACTGTACAAATGCAGTTTGGAAGGAGCCTTCTCCTGTGACCATGCTTTATAAGGTCTTACATGAGCATTGGGGCTCCATCCAGGGAATTCATTCAAATGATGATTCCTGAGCAGAGAACAAAATACTGAAGCTTTGCAGATTACTGCAGTTTTTTTTCTTCACCTCCCCCCCCCCCCCCTCAAAAAAAAAAAAAAATAACAAACATCAGGCGGAAACCCATCGGACCCCAAATAGAGTCAGTAGTACTTTGGGGCCCATTGGTGTCCAGTGTCTGTTGTACAACTGCTCCATTGTTCGTGTCTGGAACGGACTCCGGAATGGAGCTCCAGCGCAGAGGTGAACTTAGCCTTACATGTATATGTGTGGGAATTCTTCTGGACTTCAGTTCTGGTATTCAGTTTTAGTGTGGCATTTTGTTTGTTACATGCCGCAGATCGTACCAGGACCCATACAAGAGGCGTCCCTGGCAGCCATCCTGAACTGTAAGAAAAGAATCTTGTTTTCTACTGTGGCTATTGCAAAAACATTGTCAAATGACCAATAAATCATGAGATACTTGTGGAGATCACATTTTTCGGGCTGGCAGTTCACATTGTCTTTAAGGGAAATGTTTCCTGTTTGTTTAACAGATCTTGGCGAGGTCATTTGTACCATTCCAGGTTAAGAAATGTCATATTACTAAAACAAAAGGATGCAGTCGTATCAGTTTTAGGGCAGATGCTTTCGCAAATAGAGGGATTCACGGGGACAACAATTCTCTGGATATTTATAAGTAGAAGCGTTAGCAGCTGCAGCCAATAAGATCTTTGCTTATGTTTTCTAGTTTGTTTTTTTATTTTTTTTATAAAAATAAAAACGATAATCAGATTGCTCACTCTTTGCAGCATCACTACTATTTATGTGTTAGCTTTATAAATCACCTCCAATTTTTCTACATTATTATGGGGGCTGCCGTCTCGCCTGAGCGAGTGTTTTTTAACAGCACTTAGTGATATATATATACAAGAGCTATCCCAGTCATATTAATTGAAGACATTGCTGAGCTTTCTCTGTGACCTTTTCTGGGGTCATTCTACAGGGAGGGGGGATGCTGAGCTCTGTTGTGAATGGTGGTTGATCCAGTGTTATCTACCGTATTTTTCGCCGTATAAGACGCACTTTTTCTTCCTCAAAACTGGGGGGGGGGAAAGTTGGTGCGTCTTATACAGCGAATACACACCTATCGCGGCGGTCCCTGCGGTCATCAACGGCCGGGACCCGTGGCTAATACAGGACATCACCGATCGCGGTGAGGCCCTGTATTAACCCTTCAGACGCGGCGATCAAAGCTGACCGCCGCGTCTGAAGCGAAAGTGACACTAACCCGGCTGCTCAGTCGGGCTGTTCGGGACCGTCGCGGTGAAATCGCGGCGTCCCGAACAGCTTACAGGACACCGGGAGGGACCTTACCTGCCTCCTCGGTATCTGCTTCGTGCCGAGATCCCCTGCATGGCCAGCGCTCTCCTTCCACGTCATCGCGCACGCCGTCCCGTCATCCAGTAGGAGCGGCATGCGTAGAAGAAGAAGACGTCCGGAGCGTCGGGGACACCACGGGGAAGTCTCAGCTTAGTTATAGAACTGGTGTCCAGAAGGAAAACTGCAAAATTTCAGAATGATAAAATATAGATAAAAACATGGAAAATTATTATTTTTTTAAATCTTACAAAATATGGCTAACATAAAAACCTTATTTAAACTATAGGTCATTTTCTCGTTTCAACTCAGTTTTATTAAATTGTATCAACATAAACAGTATAAGAGCCATATGCAGTATGAATCCAATGTAAATCAAGTGGACAAGTCAGACAAAAAACTATACTAAAAAAATAACAAATAAAAAACCTAACATCAGGTGATACTGCATTAACAACAAGGGGAATTCTTGTGCCAATTGAGTAGTAAACATGTATCATATGTCATATATCATCTCATCTACCTACACGGTGTGTTTAATAGGTCATTGCCATGTATACTTCTGTGATCAGACCTGATCAATGTCAAGTCCTTGTTGTCCTTCTACCACTATACTTACCAGAACTGTCTGGGTGTCCACAATTCACTAGCCATCTTCTAAATTCAGCTGACTGACACTGACCTTCTTGTCAATTTCTGATCCATGAACAGCTTCTTTCAACAAAATTTTGCATTTTGCACGCTTGAGTTTGGCTAAATCAGACAATTATTACTGATTATGATCTGAGTTTATGAATAATTGAAGCTGTATCAGAACAGCCGTATATTTTATCCTACTGGTTATCAAAATATAGAAATAATAGACATAAAACCAACATAACATAACCAAGTACAGTGACCCCCCGACCTACGATGGCCCCGACATATGATCAAATCGACATACGATGCTTTTTTATGTCGGGGCCATCGCATTAAGTGCTATCCGGCAGCGCCAAATCCTTAAGCTGCTGCCGGATAGCAGCTTAATGTTCCCCGTGTGGTGTGGTAAGTATTACTTACCCCTCCACGATGCTCCGGGGGGCCCTCCGGGTCCAGCGCTGGTCTTACGGTGTCTTCTCGGCCCTCTCCGATGACGTCAATACGCTGCTGCGCACGTCATCCAATAGGAATGGCGTACGCAGCGGCGTAATGACGTCGCTATGCAGGCCCAGTAAGGCCTTGTGGAAGACAGCGGAGGACCGGAGAAGACAGCAGAGGACTGAAGAAGACAGCGAAGGACCGGAGAAGATAGCAGAGGACTGGAGAAGACAGCGGAGGACCAGAGAAGACAGCGGAGGACCGGAGAAGACAGCGGAGAGCCCAGCGGAGGCCCGGGGACACCATCTCGAGTGGCGGGGACAGGTGAGTACAGCTTCCTATACTTTACATTGCACGAATCCCTCAACATACGATGGATTCGACAAACGAGGGCTCGTTTGGAACGAATTACCATCGTATGTTGAGGGACCACTGTATAAATACATGAGGAAAGAACATACAAAGAACTGACCTTGCTTTCTAAATCTCCAGCAACAGCGCCCTCTAGTGACACAAGAAAATAATTTACATTTATACATAAAGCAGTATTAGGGTGCGTTCACACGGAGTAATTCAAGAGGAATTTACTCGAGTAATTCCTCCTGAATTCTCCGCTCCAAATTAATTCACATCTCCTCTGCCCATTGACTTTAAGGTTTTTTCCGCTGTCCTGTTCACACTGCGGAAATTCTGCTAGCGGAATTCCGACGCTGAATTCCGTTCTGCTTGAAGAAAGAACATGTTCATTCTTCAAGTGGAATCCGCTAGCAGAAATCAATAGAAGTCAATGGTAAAAAAAAATTCCGCCCGACATCGTTTTCGCGCGGAATTCGCGGACAATTTGCGCGGAATTTGCACGCAATTTGCACGGAAATGGCTGAAAAACCCTTCACTTCTTTCTCCCCCATGTCCGTGCGCAATTCCGCACAAATTGTGTGCGAATTTCCTGCGAAAAAAATAATTTTGCCCGTAAATTTTTCAGCGTGAAGTACTCTTCATTTACTCCATGTGAACGCACCCTTAGGGTGCTTTCACACCAGGTTTTTGCAATACGTTTCCCGTATATGGTTTTAATTTAAAAAAGTATAGAACCGTATTGCAAAACGTATTCATTGAGTTATCATTATAAACCGTATGGTTTTTAAGCCATGCGGTTGTGTCCGTTTGTCTTCTTGTACGGTTTTGAAAGTTTTCTTCCCGGACCCAAAACCGTAGCCTACCACGGCTTTAGGTCCGGTTGAAAACCGTATAACGACCGTATACGTTTTTTTTTAACATTGTCGTTAATGTAAACTGTATACAACCGTATGCGCATACGGTTGCATATGGGAATCGCAATGCGTTTTTAATTTCCGCGCATGTGCATTGCATACAGAAAATTCCTCCCCACCTTCTAGAAAGATGTATCTGGGAGTGGCCAGAAGACCCCACCCCCCTTTCTCATGTACCATAACCCCTTTTTATTGGAATTTCAACAGAACAAGGAAAACTTTATTGAAAATATATTCTTGGAAAATCTTTGGAAAAAAACGCATACTTTTTTTGCCCTGGAAAACGGATGTAACCGTATTTAACCGTATGCAAACGGATATATACGGTTACATACGATTTGATAAGGTTTGCTCCGGTTTCCTGAAATGTGTTTTTTAAACAAAAATCGTATACGGAAAACTTATTGCAAAAACCTGGTGTGAAATCACCCTTATACAAGACAAAAGCAATTTCATTTTTACAATTAATTTAGCCTAACCTAAATTAAAAAATTTTTAATAAAAAACTGAAAAAGGATATATTACAAATTGGGGATCACTCTCAAAAATGGGAAGGGTGGGAAAAAAGGTTAAGGTTAGACATGGGCATGAAAGATAATCAAGACATAGGTTGTAGTAACGTAAATGATAAATATTTGAATCTTCAAATCGATCCTATAGAAAGGTAAATTAAGACTAATGACAACCATGACTTCTATACATAAATGAGTACGTTGTAATATGTTCACAATCCTCTACCCTCACTGACTTTCTCATGAGTTAAAATGTCTCAGTTTAGTCCACTGTTTCCTTTACCCTAAATTAAATTTTTTTACGATACTTATCAATTACATTTGCCACAGCAGTTTTACTATGTATCATGAGATCCCATGTAAATAATTCAGTTTTCTGCCTCTTTTCACCACATATTAGAAGACTGTCATGTAGTGAATAAACAAGGAAACATGAACCCTTAAAAGATTTGAGAAGCCCATATATATATATATATATATATATATATATATATATATATATATTAGGAAAGGAAAAAAGCAGCACTCCAAAAATATACAAAAAATAGTGGTCTTTATCCACCCAAAATGTTCATTGCGACGTTTCAGCCTGAGGCTGAAACGTCGCAATGAACATTTTGGGTGAATAAAGACCACTATTTTTTGTATATTTTTGGAGTGCGGCTGTTTTCCTTTCCTATTTTTGATCTAAGAAGGTTTTGGGACCTTGGGACTATAAGTCCATCACACAGAGAATCTCTGTCTGTATTCCAAGGACCGTGTGGACATAGCCGTCCCTATAGATCACAGTGTCTGCGGAGCAGATTCCACGAGAAGAATGAACATGTTCATTCTTTTGCCGGTGATATTTCAGCAGCGGAACACCCGCTGCTAAAATTCTAGTGTATTGTGCACTGTGCAGCAGAAACCCATTGCCAGCAATGGAATTGTACTGCATCGAATTTATGACTGAAATTTCTTAGCGAAATTCCTGTTGAAAATTTTGTAATGGCTCCAGAAAGTTAAACAGATTTGTAAATTACTTCTATTAAAAAATCTTAACCCTTTCAGTACTTATGAGCTTCTGAAGTTAAGGTTGTTCTTTTCTGTCTAAGTGCTCTCTGATGACACGTGTCTCGGGAAACGCCCAGTTTAGAAGCAAATCCCCATAGCAAACGTCTTCTAAACTGGGCGGTTCCCGAGACACGTGTCATCAGAGAGCACTTAGACAGAAAAGAACAACCTTAACTTCAGACGCTCATAAGTACTGAAAGGATTAAGATTTTTTAATAGAAGTAATTTACAAATCTGTTTAACTTTCCGGAGCCAGTTGATATATATATATATATATATATATATATATATATATATAAAAGTTTTTTCCTAGATAACCCCTTTAATCTGTTTTGGGTAGTTTGTGAGATTTGTGTTAGTTATGTGGTTAAAGGATGACTTGGTCATATAAACATTATCCTGTTTTATATACAGTTGTTTTTATATGTTTTATGAACATGTTGTGGGTTCTCTCTGATCAGTTACTTACAATAAAATGTCCAGTCGGAAGTCAGGAAAGTTGGATACATTTATGGTTCTAATTAAACATGTTCTGCATGAGATATTGTGCAAAAAAACACCAAAGTACAGTATGTGCTGCGCCGCATTTATTGCATGCTTTATGACACCACATTCTTGTTTTACCACCATGTGGTGACTCTCTATAATGTTAATAATAATCTCAGTCCCACTAACACAAAAAATCTGTTTTCAGCTATCAGGTTTGGCCGGATGCCCCAGGCTGAGAAGGAGAAGCTTTTGGCTGAGATTTCCAGTGACATTGACCAGCTGAATCCAGAATGCGCGGATCAACGAGTCCTGGCCAAGCACTTGTATGATTCATATCTCAAGTCCTTCCCTTTAACAAAAGCTAAGGCCAGAGCCATATTGACGGGAAGGACAACAGACAAATCAGTAAGTGGGAGTTATGAATGTAAATGATTTATTATGATTCTATCCTCTACTGTTGCATGACTTTTCTGTAATCCTTTTCGGAAGGTTATTTTCCTTTTATATAACCCTTACACGCTTTGAAAGAGATATTCATGTGTAAAATTCTGAATATATATTTTAGACAAGGCCATGTATTATCTTGGGCTTCCAGCACAAGTTGTATAGAAATACTAATATGTTCCATTGCATGACTGGAACTAAATATTATTATAATATTGTAGGATTTTGCAACAAAGATGTTATCCAGCCTTTAAAAATGTATGGACTATCTATAGGACAGGCCATCAACATTAGATCAGAGGGGGACTCCTGGCCCCCCCTTGTGGTCAGCTGTTTGGAGTGGCCATAACGCTCATGGAAATGCTGCAGCATCATGGTTTGTAGGTAGCAAATGCCACACTATTTGTAGCGGTTGTGCAGGGTACTTCAACCTTGTCTCGTTCACTTGAATTGTACAACGCTGCAATACCTTACACTGCTGCTACAATTAGTACAGTATTGTAAGTGCGAACCGTCTTGGAGTTTATATAAACAATGAAGAGTCTGCATCGCGCGCTCAGTTGTGATGGCAGAACTCAGGTGGCAGTACCGAAAGCCTGACAATTTCCTATCTTACCTATCCGTAAGGCTGTCGACATTTAGTTTTGAGATATTCTAGCACTAAAAAGGTTCTGAAAATCTGAACTAAAAGGATTAAAATGATTAGGAAGACAGCTTTGATGTGTTCGCTACTTAGATTAATTCAAGTGGAAATATTTTTATTAGACTAGTTATATATCTTCATATAATGGAAGAAGACGGAATGGAAAACGCACTCACCGGGCAAGTTGCTGAGACGAACAATTTCTTTATTCACAGCGTTCTGTACAGGTAAGACAGGTGCACAAGGAGCTTGGAGATGGTAACAGGCAGGGGGCGTGCAGGGTGGCGGCAACTAGTTTCGCGCACGTGGGCACTTCCTCTGGCTCGCACGGAGTGCGAGCCAGAGAAAGCGCCCACGTGCGTGAAACTAGTTGCCGTCACGGAGTGCGAGCCAGAGGAAGCCCCCACGTGCACGAAACTAGTTGCCGCCCCCTGCACGTCCCCTGCCTGTTACCATCTCCAAGCTCCCTGTGCACCTGTCTTACCTGTACAGAAAGCTGTGAATAAAGAAATTATTTGTCTCAGCAACTTGCCCGGTGAGTGCGTTTTCCATTCCGTCTTCTTCCAGTATATGCTTTTGTTGCTTTTGTCTATGGATTACTGCACCACCTCATGAGGAACATCACTGCGCAATTACAGGTGCACACAGTATTTGCCAATATCCAACTCACCGTCCTTCACCTTCAAGACCAGCGGTGCCGTACATACCCTTCTCCTTCTCTATTGTGGATCTAGCTATATATCTAAATTGGTACTACAGTCATTATTGATGGAAAAGTGGTGGTATGTGGACATATGAATAATTTTATTTTGTCGGTCTTCTTCTAGCCTGTGGTGATCTACGATATGAACTCACTGATGATGGGAGAGGATCAGATCAAGTCCAATTACTTGTCATCTCCTTATATAGAACAAAATAAGGAAGTCGCAATTCGCATTTTCCAAAGATGTCAATCTCGGTCAGTAGAAGCTGTACGGGAGATCACTGAATTTGCCAAAAGCATTCCAGGATTTGTCAATCTTGACCTTAATGACCAAGTAACTCTCTTGAAGTATGGGGTCCATGAGATCATATTTACAATGCTGGCTTCTCTCATGAATAAAGATGGTGTTCTCATTGCCGAGGGACAAGGATTCATGACCCGAGAGTTTCTCAAGAGCTTGAGGAAGCCGTTTGGTGAATTTATGGAGCCCAAGTTTGAATTTGCCATACGATTTAATGCACTAGAATTGGATGACAGTGACCTCTCCATCTTCATAGCTGTTATTATACTTAGTGGAGGTAAGATATGTTCTGTGCCAGTGGGTGTTGTGTGCTGGGTAGTTATAGCATGGCATCATTCCAAGCTGTACTTGGTAGATTTTATGAGGTATGACTTCAGTGCTGGGCAGAGAGAGAGAATTTGTTAAAGTGTAACCATCCAGTAAATGCCAGATGAAAGCAAAGTCATTTCAGGATAAGTTTACTGGGTGTACTTCTGTGCAGGTGTAGAGAGTATTATAGCAGCAAGTTCAAACCAGACTCATTTATGGAGAATTAGATAGTGAAGGAAATGGGTGTTTCCAAATTATAGTCTATAAAATATTCTCATTTTATTGTATATCATAATATCTGAAAAAGTTATCCTGGGGATATGGAAAAACAAGCTGATTGGTGGGGGGCCCAAAGGTTAGACCCCCACCCATCCTGATGGCGAAGACAAAATTGTCCCTGGAATGAAATGAGTGGATGAGTTCTTTAGATAGGGATACTCTTTAAATTGATGCAAATGAGAAGTCCCCAACCTGTCATGGGTAATGAGCCCCTATCAATACTGCAGCTGGTGTTGCCACATGTACTGCAGTGTAGGGTAACTCTAAAATAGGAAAATCCTACTTATATAACTTTAACAGTAGTGTTAGCTGCCAGTGCCAGGGTTTTGACCCCAGTACTACCGTGTTTGTCCGAAAATAAGACCGGGTCTTATATTAATTTTAGTCACCAAAAACACACGGGCTTATTTTCAGGGTAGGGCTTATTTATCTACATGTGATGGGCACAGCTCTTCCCCCCAACATCACCCCCCCCCCCCCCCGCCGGTTTAACAACCCAGCGCTGCACCCCACATCGGGGGGGCTAATCGTACCATATGTCACCCGCAAGCGCAGCTTCTCTCCCCCTCTGCCAAACAATTATCTGCCGCTGCGCTGTACTTGTAAAGTAGCTTGAGCATGAAGGGCCCACATATACACCTGAATGTTTTTTATGTAGCACACACCTCTATACTTCTAAACACTGGCCAATACCTTTGCGCCAAGAGAGCAGTTAAGTATTCCTGTGCCCGGGCTGCAAATATTAAAAAACAAACTTTAACTTACCTTCGTCCTTCGTTCCTCCGTTGCTAAGGAACTGGCCTCATGGTCCCTCCGCTGTTCTTGCTGCGGTCCTGGCGATGGAACGTCACAGAGCCTCCAGCCTATCACCGGCCGCAGCGATGTCCCTCCTCTGCCGATGGTAGGCTGGGCCGACTGTCATGTAAGAAGCCGGCCGACTCCTTACATGACAGTGCGCTCAGCATATCATCGGCTGAGGCGGGACATCGCTGCGGCTGGTGATAGGCTGGAGGCTCTGTGACGTTCCATCGCTAGGACCGCAGCAAGAGCAGCGGAGAACAGTGAAGCCTGTTCCTTAGCAACGCGGGAACGGAGGACGAAGGTAAGTTAAAGTTTGTTTTTTAATATTTGCAGCCCGGGCATTGCCTAGATCAGTGGTCTTCAACCTGCAGACCTCCAGATGTTGCAAAACTACAACTCCCAGCATGCTGGGAGTTGTAGTTTTGCAACATCTGGAGGTCGGCAGATTGAAGACCTCTGGCCTAGGTCTTATTTTCGGGGTAGGGCTTATATTGCAGCCCACCCCGATAATCCAGCTAGGGCTTATTTTCGGGGTAGGGTGTATTTTCGGGGAAACACGGTAAGATTTAGTAATGCTGTGACAACCCTGGTGTCACTAGTGCACAATAGTATTTACAATTGATGACATCTGGAGAGAGCCACGTTTTGGCCCAATAATCCACATGTTGCTCCAGAGTCCCTGGTTGAAGAATACTGGTGTAGGTCCTGGTTGCATCTGATTCGAAGAGTTTTGGCCAAAACTTTTATCTTTTAAGAGAACCTTCACTATGATTTATTTCTCCTACACAAAGCTGGCTTTAGTGTATGGCTGGATTGTTACTTTTTATGGAATTTAAGTGAATGAGTAAAAATCATAGGCCGTCCAGTCTGGGTAGAAAAACATATAGGCCGGCATTTATCATTGTAGTGTAAATGAAGCATTTTCCTAGACCTTTTTTTTTTTTGTGTGCTGGTTAAGTGTAGGAACACCAAATTTATTAAATGGTCGCAGAGCATTTGATACATTTTGGGCAGGTCACATTTTCAGAAATTTCTCTCTTCCCAAAAAGCTAAGCTAAGTCTGGGCTTGTGTTGTTTTGGAGACTTTTCAGTAGCTTTGTGCCTTTTCTAAAACCCGTCCATATCGTGTATTGCCAAAATCTGTGGATTGCAACTCAAAATCAGCAGAAATGTGTAAACCAAAAGGCGCAAGAAAGGCGCTAATAAACCCTGCTTGTGCCTACTTTGCGTCTTTTGTAGACACAAAAAACTGTCTAAAGACAATGATAAATGTCAGCCATTGTGCTGATTAGAGATGAGTGAAGTTACAGTAATTCGATTCATCACGAACTTCTCGGCTCGGCATTTGCTGACTTTGGACTGCATAAATGAGTTCAGCTTTCTGGTGCTCCGGAAGGCTGGAGACTCTCTCCTAGGACTGTATCCACCTTTTCCAGCCCACTGGAGCACCTGAAAGCTGAACTAATTTATGCAGGCCAAAGTCAGCAAACGCAGAGCCGAGAAGTTCGTGACGAATCGAATCACTGTAACTTCGCTCATCTCTAGTGCTGATGATCTAAAAATCTTGTACAAATAGAAACTGAGCACTTACCTCTCCATCCATCTCTTGCCCTGTTCAATGCTGAGTGACATCAATCTCTATAAAGACTTATTCAGCGACTGCTGTCACTAAAGTCTGAGGAGGGTAATGACAGGTAGGGCAGTGCTCTGCCAGTGACACCTGACATATAAGCATCTGTCCATTGGATTTTTGTATCAGGGTTATTAGACAAACAACATGTCATTTTTTATGAACAAAATAGAAGACTGAAGACTCACCACAGGTAACAATGCAACACAGTTCAGTCTTTATTTTGTGTCAGCAGCAGACAGCTACAGGGAGCTGTAGGTTAGGTGATACAGGTGAGACGGGCCAGAGGAAGCGTAGTTGAGCGTGAAACTTGTTGCCACCCCTGTGTTACGCCCCCGCCTCACCTGTATCACCTACAGCTCCCTGTGTGTCTGTCCAGTGTAATGAAGCTGTCTACTGCTGACACAAAATAAAGGCTGAACTGTGTTGTTACCTGTGGTGAGTGCATTATCTTCAGTCTTCTATTGTGATCATATGTTTTCCGTTTATGGATCTTTTGGATAAGAGCACCCACCTCCACAGTCTTTGACATTTCTGGACAGATACATGTGCTGTTTGCCTTCACCATGACAGCAGGACTCTTTAAAGGAAAACTGTCAGCTTTCTCCCCCCCCCCCCCCCCGCACTAACCAGCAGTACTAGCACTAGAGGTGCTAACTTGCACCGGTCGGGCTAACTGGCACTCTGACATCAGTGCCGCCTGCCGCAGCGCCGCCCAGCTCATCAATATTCCTCCCCTCCCTCTGCCTCTCCCTATTCTCCCCGCTCTGTAATGAAGAGAGAGGGGAGGAATATTAATGAGCTGGGCGGCGCTGCGGCCAGCGGCACTGACGTCAGAGTGCCAGTTAGCCCGGTAAGAATCAAACTGATCAGCGTCCCCCGCACTACCAGCCAGTACCGCTGGTTAGTGCGGGGGGAGAAAGCTGACAACTTTAATATATTCCATTAGCAGTACCGGACTATTCTCTTTTGTTGTATAACATGTCATTTTTTACCTAGACAGCCAAGATATAGCTTTCCTTATTTTACCACACTTAAGTCTGATACCTATTATTGTCTCTTGTCTACATGTGTATGGATTATATGTTGTTGGGCGTATAATTTTTCATTGCATAGATTTTTTTATGACATTTTATGGCCACAAATATCAATATCAGTTGCCTTGGAATAATGTTCATCTCATTCTTCATTCAGATCGGCCCGGATTATTAAATGTAAAGCCCATAGAAGATATTCAGGACACTTTGCTACAGGCCCTCGAACTGCAACTCAAGTTGAACCACCCGGACTCCACTCAGCTCTTTGCTAAACTTCTCCAAAAGATGACAGACCTTAGACAAGTTGTGACAGAGCATGTCCAGTATTTGCAACTTCTAAGAAAAACGGAGACGGAAATGAGCCTCCATCCACTCCTGCAAGAGATCTACAAGGACTTATATTAAAATTCCATCCACTGTTAAAATAGATATACAAGGACTCATCTTTCTTCAAATATCTACAAGGACTTGTACTGAGTCTCCACACAAGTCTGCGAGCAGTTGACAAGGATAGGTACGGTAGATGTACCTTCATTACTACCTTATATTCATCCACAACTAAAATAGACTTGTGTGGAATCCCCACCAGATCTCTAAGAGATTTACAAGGACTCCTCAATGCCAATCACACCTGCCACTGATCCACACGAACTCTTCCAACTACAAGTATTCTGTGAACAACGGCCCGTACCGAACCTCCACCACTCCTGCAAGAGATCTATAGGGACCTGTACTGAACTAACCTTTTCCAATTATGTATTTTTACAATTTGCACTATTTTATGAGGGAAACAGTAACAGCAGATACATTACTGTGATAAAGCCTTAAAAGACGCAAAGCTTTCATATAACTGGTCTATTTTATGCAACTGGTTTATAAAGCACATGTACAATTACTTTTAATATTAAAATATTTTACGAAAATGTGGATATTGGTTATTCTTGCCTTCTAGGGTCATTATTGAGACCTGGATCCTGTTGCCTTTTGTTTTTTATATTGCCCTATTCTCTTATTGGCAGAAGTAATGGGTTCCCATTAAATGTACTTCTTCTCCCCAATTGCCTAAAGTGGCAGTCCAGGAAACACTTTTGACTACGGTGCTGATTTGGGATATCTGCTTGGATCAGTAAGGGCTAGTAAAAACCCCATACACATTATTGAAAAGTTGGCCAGGACTGGTGGGACTGGCTTACCATCAAATGGGTATGGAGACATCCTGACTCTCCCCTGACAGAAAATGTAAGGGGACAAAAGGATTGGGCATGGTGGATTTCAACTGCCTGGCAATATTTTTTTCAGAAAAATAAGTCACCGCCAGAGCTTACCTCCTTGGCTACAACAAACATTTGTGTCTATGGGCTAAATAGTAGATATAGCTGTTGGCCAAACAACTAAAGTTTAAGGACATAGTTTTTCCTCTGTATAAATCATTAGTCGGACCACATATGGCTTTTTTCTCCAATTTTGGGCACCTATATATAAGAAGGAAATGGCAGAACTGGAGAGGGTACAGAGGAGGGCAACAAAAATAATTAATGGTATGGGAGGATTACAGGACCCAGAAAGGTTAACAAGCTTGGGGTTATTTAGTTTAAAGAAAAGACGTCTTAGGGTCGATCTGATCACAATGTACAAATATAGATAGAGATCTTTCTAGTGATCTTTTTCTACCTAGGCCGGTAACCATGGCAAGGGGGCATCCTCTACGTCTAGAGGAATGAAGGTTTCACTATCATCACATACAGGGACTCTTTACTGTAAGAGCAGTGAGTCTATGGAACTCTCTGCCCCATGATGTTGTGATGTTTGACTCAATACACAAGTTCAAGGGAGGCCTGGATGTTTTTCTGGAAAAATATATTATTACAAGTTATGAATACTAGATTTATTAGATTTATGGGGATAGAACATTCATCCAGGGATTTATTCTGATCGCTATATTGGAGTCGGGAAGGAAGTTTTTCTCTGTTATGGGGCAATTGGCATCAACCTCATGAGGATTTTTTGCCTTTGTCTGGATCAACACAGTAGGGATTTAGATTGAACTTGAAGGACTCTTGTATTTTTTTTTTAACCATATGAACTGGGTTACTAGCTGCTAACCCCTTAAGGACCAAGCTTTCTTTTGTTTTTGCACTTTCGTTTTTTCCTCCTTACATTTTAAAAATTATAACCCTTTCAATTTTGCTCCTAAAAATCCATATGATGCCATATTATGATCCATATTTTTTGTGCCACCAATTCTGCTTTGTAATGACATCAGTCATTTTACCCAAAAATCTACAGCGAAACGGGGGAAAAAATCATTGTGCGAAAAAATTGAAGAAAAAACACTGTCCTACTTTTGTCCTACTTTTGGAAAAAATCATAACTACATGCACGAAAGTTAATACATTTAAAATTGTCCTCTTCTGACCCCTATAACTTTTTTTTTTTACTGCGTACGGGGCGGCATGAGGGCTCATATTTTGATCTGAAGTTTTAATCAGTACCATTTTTGTTTTGATTGGACTTTTTGATCGCTTTTTATACATTTTTTATGGTGAGAAAGAAATTGATAGAGAAAGAAATGGTGGGAAAGAAAGTATAGAAAGTTTTCTGCGCATACGCCATTGACCATGCAGTTTCATTTACAATATATTTTTATAGTTCAGACATTTACGCACGCGGCGATACCACATATGTTTATTTTTATTATGTTTTTATATTTTTTATATGGAATTTTGGAAAAGGGGGGTGTTTTAAACTTTTAATAAGAAAGGGGTTAATGTGTGTATTTTTTTTAACTTTTTTTTTTTACACTTTATTAGTCCCCTTAGGGAATCACTAGATTCCTCATACAGATCAATGTGGTCCATAGAACCACATTGATCTGTGTGATATGCACTCGATTGATAAAGCCCGCGATCGCACTGTGGGCGGGCTATCCACCCCACTGGACCACCAGGGAGCATTTACAGGGTTCTTTAGATGCCGTTGTCAACTTTGACAGCGACGATCTAAAGGTTAATATTCGGCCTCGGCGATCGCTGCATGTCGGCTATTAACGCCGGCCCTCAGCTACAAGAATCAGCTGAGGGCCGGCCGGTATGATGCGTGCTCGAGTCGGGAGCCCGTGTCATACCCGGGTAATGGCACATGGACGAGTATACACGTCCATGGTCGTTAACCGGTTAAAGGTGGGTGTATAGGGAGAGGTATTAGCAGTAGAGAGGGAAGTGCCCATGGGTGTATAGGGAAAGGTATTGGCAGTAGAGAGGAAAGTGATCATGGGTGTATAGGGAGAGGTATTAGCAGTAGAGAGGGAAGTGCTTATGCTGCTGTACAGAACACTGGTGAGACCTCACTTGGAGTATTGTGTGCAGTACTGGAGACCATATCTTCAGAAGGATATAGATACTCTAGAGAGAGTTCAGAGAAGATACTAAACTAGTACATGGATTGCAGGATAAAACTTACCAGGAAAGGTTAAAGGACCTTAGCATGTATAGAAAAAGACGAGACAGAGGGGATATGATAGAGACTTTTATATAGAATGAAAAAGATGCCAAAGCCAGGCGTGCACGAGGTGCACCCCCAGCTTCGCCTGAGGCGTCTTTTTCATTCTACTCTGCCGGAACACAACGGATTTTAATGGACTGAAATAAAGAATTATGTTTTAGAGGTGAGTGCCGTTCATGCTATTTTTCTACTATATTTTTAGATTTTGTTATTCTGTATTTTCATGGCATGATGCACCCCTCAGAATTTCGTTCTCTACTCTTGGTCCATATCTAGCTTGATGTGTTTGCGTCCCATGCTGTGGTGCCGCCCCGATCTTTCCTCGATTTTGTGCCTTGTCACAGCTAATATATTGTTGATTTGGCTCACATAAAAGAATATTGTTAAGCAATTCCAGTGACCTTGTGACTAAACATATGTTCGCACACTTTATGAAAACGATTGAGCAGATTCCATCTTATCCGCAAACATGTCGTATTGTCAAAACAGTCCCAAAAACAGCTTGGAATGACATTCACATCTTCACATTATCTATAAATGCGGTTTCACACATGGCTTTTTCAGGAAACATACTGAAGCTTATATAGGAACAAAGAAAAATGTCCAGCGCTACTCCCGTTAAAACAATGCTGTTTTATTTCATAATACACCACAGGTACATAGACAAAGTGGACACAGGTGACGCGTTTCGGACCGTAAATGAGCCTTAGTCATACAAAGTGTAAGAGATTAAATGAATCCTTTCGTAGGAAAGGTGAGATGGAGTCACACACCACTAGGGAGGCGCAATACTCCCCCCCCCCCCCCACTCCGATATCTCTGCATGCAGGTGAGTTCAAACCAATTAACTTAGTGAATCGCCATGCAATACTAGAATCTTCACAATTCATAGTAACTGCGACAGAACACATCTATAATTTAAAACAAATGCACACATATATAAGCGTATTGTCCTCAGAGATACTATAATCAACATTCATATTGAAAATAAATGTATCAAATTCGGAGTAAAAACTCCTGTATCAGCTGGGGACAAAACGCATGTAATACAAACAAGTGTGAACATAGTTCTAGGAAAATCAGACACAGTAAGTGCATAGTAATACAAAAATCTTCCACTATTATAATAGATATCCACGCTAGGCACTAGTATGTCGGATTTAAAAAAGGATATTGTATAGACATATGAGTGAGAGAAAGAAAAACATACGGTAAATAAAAATTTAAATAATAAATATAGCAAAATAATTCAGATCAGAGGCTGCAGGTTATAAAGGAGTAACCTATATTCTAAGGGGCTATTATTCAAATAGATATAATATTTTATTTTCAATAATGTAATATAGTGTTTAGTCTTTTTTTAAGGCCCCTAGGTAGACGGCTTTCAAGAGTGAGAATCCAATAGACCTCACGGTCTAGTAGCTTTTGTTTTATGTTGCCCCCTCTAACAGGGATTGTAATCCTTTCCAATCCCTGCAACATACGGGACGCAATTCTACCTGCATGCTTCTCGGCGCAATGTTGGGACACCATTGATACGTGGCGTGAGTTGAAGTGTGGTATGTCGGGCAAATGTTTCCTCACACTAACTTTTAAAGGGTTCAATGTGCATCCGATATACTGCAGTTCACACTCACGGCACGTAAACACATAAACTACATGGAATGTATTGCAATTTATGTATTGTCTAATTTTACGAGTATCTCCATTGGAAGAGGATTTCACAGTAGAGGAATTGCACATGACACTGCAGCATATGCATTTAGTGTGACCCCACATGTGCACGCAGGTGAGCTGAACATCGACACACAGCTTCTATACTGAACCTCATATACTATTGAGTGGTTAAAAAAAAGTATGGTGAAATGCATTTCGCTTTATTTATTAACCCCTTAAGGACGCAGGGTTTTTCCGTTTTTGCATTTTCATTTTTTCCTCATCACCTTCTAAAAATCATAACACTTTCAATTTTGCACATAAAATTCCATATGATGGCTTATTTTTTGCACCACCATTTCTACTTTGCAGTGACATCAGTCATTTTACCCAAAAATCCACGGTGAAACAGAAAAAAAATTCATTGTGCGACAAAATTGAAGAAAAAATTTCATTTTGTAATTTTGGGGGCTTCGGTTTCTACGCAGTGCATTTTTCGGTAAAAATAACACCTTATCTTAATTCTGTAGGTCCATGCGGTTTAAATGATACCCTACTTATATAGGTTGAATATTGTCGTACTTCGGAAAGAAATCATAACTACATGCAGGAAAATTTATATGTTAAAAATTCTCATCTTCTAATCCCTATAACTTTTTTATTTTTCTGCGTACAGGCCAGTATGAGGGCTCATTTTTTGCGCCGTGTTTCGAAGTTTTTATTGGTACCATTTTTGTATTGATCGGACTTTTTGATTGATTTTTATTCATTTTTTTCATGATATAAAAAGTGACCAAAAATACGCCATTTTTGACTTTGAATTTTTTTTGCGTGCACACCATTGACCGAGCGATTTAATTGACGATATATTTTTATAGTTCGGACATTTTCGCACGCCGCGATACCATATATGTTTATTTTTATTTACACAGTTTTTTTTATGGGAAAAGGGGGGTGATTCAAACTTTTATTAGGGAAGGGGTTAAATGACCTTTGTTAACTTTTTTTTTTTCACTTTTTTTTGCAGTGTTATAGATCCCATAGGGACCTATAACACTGCACACACTGATCTCCTATGCTGATCCCTGCAAAGCCATAGCTTTGCACGGATCAGTCAAATAGGGGCTCGATTGCTCAAGCCTGTAGCTCAGGCTTGGAGCAATCAATCGACGATCGGACGCCGAGGAGACAGGTAAGGAGACCTCCGCCTGCGTCCCAGCTGATCGGAACATCGCGATTTTATCGTGATGTCCCGATCAGCCTGACTGAGCTGCCCGGAAGCGTTTACTTTCGCTTTCAGACGCGGCGGTCAACTTTGATCGCCGCGTCTGAAGGCACACGGCACAACGATCGATGCAGGCGCGCTGTTAGCCCAGGGTCCACACGGAGCGGAGCCGTGACGTCACTATGCTTCGTCCCCGTGATCGCCAATAATCAGACCTGGAGTGAGCACGCTCCGGGGGCTGATTCTAACGGGGTGCGGCGTGGAAGATCACGCCGGAGTACCCCTTTAATGACATTTTTGCGCTTGTTTTTGGTGTCTTTCATGCTGTAATTTTTCAGAGGTTAAAAACTTTGGCGCACTTTGGTGATTTCTGATACAATAAAGTTTAAAGACATGTGAAACTCCAAAAGTAAAAACTAAATTCAATATGAAAGGGGGAATCATAGTACAAGGTTCACTGGGCAACTTTTTTTTCAGGCTGGTTATTTTTTCCCATACACATGTTACACATTCCTTTTTTTCCCCATTTTGTTGTAAAAAAACAACAAACAACACTTGTTTACGTGTGTTTTGTTTTTGTGGTGTTTTTCTTATCACAACTCATGCAATTCAAAGAGGATTTATTCAACTAAATGTTTTACAAGACATGTGGCATTCTATGGGAAAACTGCCACAGAAAGAAATGCCACCAAAAAACACAGATACTTAAACTATTTATTATCTATTATTTATTTATATATTGCATCACTATCAGTTTTTGGTATAAAAATGCTTGAAAAAAACCCCAAAGTTTACAAATGCTGGCGTTTTCAAGTGCATGTTTTGCCAAAAAGAAAAGAACTAAACAAACTAGGTGTAAAGGAAGCCTGACGGATGTAGGTATTTAACGGGTTGTCCAGCCAAACAAGATGTTTGTGTAAGGTCTGAGACTTGCAAAAAAAAATTAGAAAAGTTATACTCAATCCCCAGCTGCGGTTGTATAAATGGTGCCTGGTCCCCGCTGACCAGTGCTTCTTGCTTTCATTGCAATGCAGGGAAAATGCCTGCTCAGCCAATTACTGTCTAGCGTTGGTCAATGCTACCACCAAGGTTTGGTTAATTGGGCACTTCCTGCATGTGGAGACTGCTAAATTGGGACTGGGCACCATCAGTACAGATATGACGGGGATATGACGGGGCATGAGGGCAGGTAAGTATAACTCTTTTTTTTTTATCCACAACTGAGCTCTCATAAACACATTGTGGGCCGGATGACCCGTTTACCTCTTAATGACCGCCGATATGGGTTTTTACTTTAATTAAGTATACTTATTCTAGCCCACCATGTTTTCACAGTGCGACTAGAATAAGGTAGTGCGGCTCTCCCTGCAGTGATTGCAGGAGCTCGACTGTCAGTATTATAGCCGGACTCCTGCTGTAACTACCAGAAGTGGAGAAACTCCTCTTTGGATAGTTTAACCCTTTAGATGCCAC
Organism: Hyla sarda; assembly: GCF_029499605.1. Taxonomy (NCBI): domain Eukaryota; kingdom Metazoa; phylum Chordata; class Amphibia; order Anura; family Hylidae; genus Hyla; species Hyla sarda. Next base: position 78,026,692 of record NC_079194.1, on the reverse strand, counting down.
AGTCAAATCATGACCGCAGCATGTGAATACTGATTACCTTCGGCATCAGTTACATACTGAACAAAATGTTCAGAACGATGGGGCATGGGAGTACCCCTTTAAGAAATTTTCTGTGGCGTTGCCAGGGGGGTGCCTGGGGGGGGAGGGTAGCAGACTGCACTGGGTGACACCCGCAAATGGGGTGACACTACCAAGCGGGAAGTAATCCCGTAATGGTGTCACCCCATCCGCCCCTCACTGCCTCCATGCAGCAGTGCTTCCTAAGTGTGAATCCAGGGAGTTGTAGTTTTCCAATATCTGTAGGCACCCTGCTTGGGAAACACTAGCATACACTGAGCGATCTCGGCCTGCCTGCTCAGCCCTGTCCCCTGCTAGTCCTGTGATCACAGACTCATACAGGGGCCTGTTGGGGTCCAGAGTGCAGGAGAGCAGATGGTTAAGGCATAGCTGGCAGGTTACACAGGTAACACTGTAAATACTGTGCCCTGACCCCTGCCATTCCTCACTACCCCCCCCCCACTCACTGTGAATTGTAACCCTGTACTGTGCCATCATTGTGTATTACCCCTGTATTGTGCCATCATTGTGTATTACCCCTGCACTGTGCCATCATTGTGTATTACCCCTGTACTGTGTCATCACTGTGTATTACCCCTGTACTGTGCCATCATTGTGTATTACCCCTGTACGGTGCCATCATTATGTATTACCCCTGTACTGTGCCATCATTATGTATTACCCCTGTACTGTGCCATCATTGTGTATTACCCGTGTACTGTGTCATCACTGTGTATTACCCCTGTACTGTGCCATCAATGTGTATTATCCCTGTACTGTATCATCATAGGTGTATTATCCCTGTACTGTGACATCACTGTGTATTATCCCTGTACTGTGACATCACTGTGTGTATTATCCCTGTACTGTGACATCACTGTGTGTATTATCCCTGTACTGTGACATCACTGTATATTTTCCCTGTACTGTGACATCACTGTGTATTATCCCTGTACTGTGACATCAATGTGTATTATCCCTGTACTGTATCATCATAGGTGTATTATCCCTGTACTGTGACATCACTGTGTATTATCCCTGTACTGTGACATCCCTGTGTCCATTTCCCTTGTACTGTGACATCACTGTGTGTATTATCCTTGTACTGTGACATCACTGTGTGTATTATCCCTGTACTGTGACATCACTGTGTATTATCCTTGTACTGTGACATCAATGTGTGTATTATCACTTTCCCTGTTCTGTGACATCACTATGTATATTATCCCTGTACTGTGCCATCCCCCTGTGTCTATTACCCTTGTACTGTGACATCACTGTATGTATTATCCTTATACTGTGACATTGCTGTGTGTATTATCCTTGTACTGTGATGTCACTGTGTGTATTATCACTTTCCCTGTTCTGTGACATCACTGTGTGTATTATCCCTGTAATGTGACTTCACTTAGTGTATTATACCTGTACTGTGACATCACTGTGTATATTATCCCTGTACTGTGACATCACTGTGTATATTATCCCTGTACTGTGACATCACTGTATATTTTCCCTGTACTGTGACATCACTGTGTGAATTATCTCTGTACTGTGACATCACTGTGTATATTATCCCTGTACTGTGACATCACTGTATATTATCCCTGTACTGTGACATCACTGTGTATATTATCCCTGTACTGTGACATCACTGTATATTATCCCTGTACTGTGACATCCCTGTGTGTATTATCCCTGTACTGTGACATCACTGTGTATTATCCCTGTATTGTGACATCACTGTGTATATTATCCCTGTACTGTGACATCACTGTATATTATCCCTGTACTGTGACATCACTGTATATTATCCCTGTACTGTGACATCACTGTATATTATCCCTGTACTGTGACATCACTGTATATTATCCTTGTACTGTGACATCACTGTGTATATTATCCCTGTACTGTGACATCACTGTATATTATCCCTGTACTGTGACATCACTGTATATTATCCCTGTACTGTGACATCACTGTATATTATCCCTCCCTGTACTGTGACATCACTGTATATTATCCCTGTACTGTGACATCACTGTATATTATCCCTGTACTGTGACATCACTGTATATTATCCCTGTACTGTGACATCACTGTATATTATCCCTGTACTGTGACATCACTGTATATTATCCCTGTACTGTGACATCACTGTATATTATCCCTGTACTGTGACAACACTTAGTGTATTATCCCAGTATTGTGAAGTCACTGTATATTATCCCTGTACTGTGACATCACTGTATATTATCCCTGTACTGTGACATCACTGTATATTATCCCTGTACTGTGACATCACTGTATATTATCCCTGTACTGTGACATCACTGTATATTATCCCTGTACTGTGACATCACTGTATATTATCCCTGTACTGTGACATCACTGTATATTATCCCTGTACTGTGACATCACTGTATATTATCCCTGTACTGTGACAACACTTAGTGTATTATCCCAGTATTGTGAAGTCACTGTATATTATCCCTGTACTGTGACATCACTGTATATTATCTCTGTACTGTGACATCACTGTATATTATCCCTGTACTGTGACAACACTTAGTGTATTATCCCAGTATTGTGAAGTCACTGTATATTATCCCTGTACTGTGACATCACTGTATATTATCCCTGTACTGTGACATCACTGTATATTATCCCTGCACTGTGACATCACTGTATATTATCTCTGTACTGTGACATCACTGTATATTATCCCTGTACTGTGACATCACTGTATATTATCCCTGTACTGTGACATCACTGTATATTATCCCTGTACTGTGACAACACTTAGTTTATTATCCCAGTATTGTGAAGTCATTGTGCATATTAACCCGGTACATTACACAGGTTACTGTAGGACAAGGGAATTATTATTATGTGGGGCCACAGGACAGGGGGCATTATTATTCATTTGTAATCATCTGACAAGGGCATTATTATTATGTGTGGGGCAAAGGACAAGGGGCATTATTACTATATGTGAGGGGCACAGAATGTTTTGCATTTTAGAGGTGTGGAGGGGAATTTATCATTGCATATAGAGCTTTTTTTGGTGTATTTTTTTATGGAAAAATGTGCGCAAGAGGTTTTTTGCGGTTTTTTTTTTTGCACAAAATCTGATAAAAAATGTTATGGCCATGTCTACGGTTAAGTTTACCATAGAGCACTTTCTACTGTAGAATCGAATTTAACTGAGTTTTTTTTTAACATAAAAGGACATGTACCAAAGTGTCTATTTTGGGACAGTAAGGACTGCTACTCCCATCATGGACAGACTCTGCCAATGATGGGAGTTGTAGTCCAGGGGCTGAGGTGCAGATCGCAGCAGGTCATTATCTAGAGACCCGCTGCGATCTGCATTTATTAACTGTAAAAGCCGGCGGCACATGGGGCTACACTGCGCTGCCCGCGGCTCCTGTATACACTGTCATAATTCTTAATCCCCGCCGCCGGGAGACGGGAACTCTGATTGGTGAAAAGCTATTAACCAATCAGAGCTCCCATCTCCCAGCTGGGATTATGAATTATAAGAACTGTATATAGGAGCCAGCGGGCAGCGCAGTTTAGCCGCATGTGCCGCCGGCTTGTATAGTTAATAAATGCGGATCTCCGAAGAAAGATCTGCTGCGATCTGCCCCTTTGCCCTTGGACTACTACTCCTATCATGGGATAGATTGTTTTTTCTTTCCCACCATGGTAACGTTCTAGACAGGAATATCACGCAAGCGTTTACCTGTATATGTTTTGGTGATGGGTGCCCGGAAGTTAGGTTGAGAAAGGGAGGCTACTCCTGAAACGTCCCCTACTGCTCGCTCACTCTCCAGCGTGCGCTTGGAATCCGCCCACAGGGAAGCTACTCGCGGCTGCCAGGAACGGAATACCCCAGAACGGGATGAATATGTTCTGAAGATACCGCGCTGAGTTAGTGGACTGCAATTTTTCGCACCAGATGAATATTGTGTTCTATATCCTATACATTGCACTTTATTTATAAGCGAGCAAAATTATGTATAAAATGGACAGTTAAATGCAATCCCTAATTTTATAACTCAGCACCACCTCTACTACACTACAACATAATTTTAAAACTTTGCAAACAGCCATGAGCTGAAACATAGAAACATAGAATGTGTCGGCAGATAAGAGCCATTTGGCCCATCTAGTCTGCCCAATAATCTGAATACTTATGAATTGTCCCCACCTTATATTAAGGATAACCTTATACCTATCTCTATCTTAAATGAAGAATAGCCTGATGCCTATCCCATGCATGCTTAACCCCTTAAGGACACATGACGTACTGGAACGTCATGTGTCCACTCCCGATCTATAACGCGGGGCCACGGCGTGGCCCCGCGTCATAGCGGTTCGGGCCCGGCCTCTAACAACGGCCGGGACCCGTGGCTAATAGCGCGCGGCATTGATCGCTGTGCCGCGCGCTATTAACCCTTTAGACGCGGCGTTCAAAGTTGAACGCCGCGTCTAAAGTGAAACCGAAAGCATGCCGGCTAGCTCAGTGGGCTGTTCGGGATAGCCGCGGTGAAATCGCGGCATCCCGAACAGCTGACAGGACAGCGGGAGGGCCCCTACCTGCCTCCTCGCTGTCCGATCGCCGAATGACAGCTCAGTGCCTGAGATCCAGGCATGAGCAGTCATGCGGCAGAATCATCGATCACTGGTTTCTTATGAGAAACCAGTGATCAATGTAAAAGATCAGTGTGTGCAGTGTTATAGGTCCCTATGGGACCTATAACACTGCAAAAAAAAAGTGCAAAAAAAAAGTGAATAAACATCATTTAACCCCTTCCCTATTAAAAGTTTGAATCACCCCCCTTTTCCCATAAAAGAAAAAACACAGTGTAAATAAAAATAAAAATAAACATAAATGGTATCGCCGCGTGCGGAAATGTCCGAATTATAAAAATATATTGTTAATTAAACCGCACGGTCAATGGCGTGCGCGCAAAAAAATTCCATAGTCCAAAATAGTGCATTTTTGGTCACTTTTTATATCATGAAAAAATGAATAAAAAGCGATCAATAAGTCCTATCAATGCAAAAATGGTACCGTTAAAAACTTCAGATCACGGCGCAAAAAATGAGCCCTCATACCGCCCCATACACGGAAAAATAAAAAAGTTATAGGGGTCAGAAGATGACAATTTTAAACGTATTAATTTTCCTGCATGTAGTTATGATTTTTTCCAGAATTCCGACAAAATCAAACCTATATAAGTAGGGTATCATTTTAATCGTATGGACCTACAGAATACATATCAGGTGTCATTTTTACCGAAAAATGTACTACGTAGAAACGGAAGCCCCCAAAAGTTACAAAACAGCGTTTTTTTAAAAATTTTGTCGCACAATGATTTTTTTTCCCGCTTCACCATAGATTTTTGGGCAAAATGACTGACGTCATTACAAAGTAGAATTGGTGGCGCAAAAAATAAGCCATCATATGGATTTTTAGGTGTAAATTTGAAAGAGTTATGATTTTTTAAAGGCAAGGAGCAAAAAACGAAAATGCAAAAACGGAAAAACCTCCGGTCCTTAAGGGGTTAAACTCCTTCACTGTAGTAAAAATGACACCTTCTCCTTATTCTGTAGGTCCATACGGTTAAAATGATACCCTACTTATATAGGTTTGATTTTGTCGTACTTCTGAAAAAAATCATAACTACATGCAGGAAGATTTATACGTTAAAAATTCTCATCTTCTGACCCCTATAACTTTCTTATTTTTCCGTGTACGGGCCGGTGTTCTGAAGTTTTTAACGGTACCATTTTTGTATTGATCGGACTTTTTGATTGCTTTTTATTCATTTTTCATTATAAAAAGTGACCAAAAATATGCTATTTTGGACTTTTGAAATTTTTGGTGCGTACGCCATAGTTTGGAAATTTCCGCACGCGCCGATACCACATATGTTTATTTTTATTTACACATTTTTTTTTTTTCATGGGAAAGGGGGGGGGGGGTGATTCAAACTTTTATTAGGGAAGGGGTTAAATGACCTTTATTAACTTTTTTTTTCTTAACTTTTTTTTTTGCAGTGTTATAGCTCCCATAGGGGGCTATAACACTGCACACACTGATCTTTTTCACTGATCCCTGCAAAGCCATAGCGTACAGGTAGGCCCTGCGTCCTTAAGAGGTTAATATGTTTAAAAATGTCCTCTTCTGACCCCTATTACTTTAGTATTTTTCCGCATACAAGGATGTATGAAAGCTAATTTTTTGCGCCGTGATCTAAAGTTTTTATCTGTACCAGTTTTGTTTTGATTGGACTTTTTGATCGCTTTTTATTCATTTTTTTATGTTATAAAAAGTGACCAAAAACACGCTATTTTGGACTTTGGAATTTTTTGCATGTACGCAATTGACAGTGCGGTTTATTTAATGATATATTTTTAGAGTTCGGACATTTATGCACGCATCGATACCACATATGTTTATATTTATTTTTATTTACATACTTTTTTTTAAAATGGGAATAGGGGGGGGATTCAGACTTTTATTAAGGAAGGGGTTAAATCCCATTTCTTAACTTTTTTTTTACACTTTCTTTTTGCAATGTTATAGCCCCCATAGGGGACTATAACATGAATTACATTGATTGCAGGCACTGATCAATGCTATGTCATAGCATTGCAGTGATCAGTGTTATCGGCGGTCGATTGCTCAATCCTGGATCTCAGGGTTGGAGCAATCAATCGCCAATTGGACGCGGAGGAGTCAGGTAAGGTACCCTCCTCGTGCGTCTAGCTGATCAGGACACCACGGTTTACCCGCGGTGGTCCCAATCAGCCCGACTGAGCAGCTGGGAATGCTTTTTTTTTAAGTTGATCAACGCGTTTAAACGGTTAATAGCGTGCATCACTGCGATCGGTGATGTCCGGTATTAGCCCCGGGTCCTGGCTACCGCTCGTTGCCGGGACCGACCCAATATGACACGGGGTTACCACGTGACCCCACGTTATATGGCAGGAGTCGGGCCAGGCTGTACAGGTACGCCCTGCATCCTTTAGAGGTTAAATATCCTCTCCTTCTTTATCATGTTGATTCCCTTTATATATTAAAACGTTTCTATCATATCCCCTCTGTCTTGACATGTTAAGGTCCTTTAGCCCTTCCTGATAAGTTTTATCCTTCATCCCATCTACTAGTTTAGTTAATCTTCTCTGAACTCTCTCCAAAATATCTATATCCTTCTGAAGATGTGACCTCCAGTACCGTGCACAATACTCCAAGTGAGGTCTCACCAGTGCTTTGTACAGTCGCATTAACACTTTTCTCTGTACAGTACCTCTCCCTATACACTCATGAGCACTTCCGTCTCTACTTCTAATACCTCCATCAATACACCCATGAGCATTTCTCTCAACTGCTAATACCTCTCCCTATGCACCCAATCATTCTGCTAGCATTTCCCACTGCTCTATGACATTGTCTGCCTACCTTTAAGTCTTCTGAAATAATGACCCCTAAATCCCTTTCCTCAGATACTGAGGTTAGGACTGTGTCACATAGTCTATACTCTGAGTTTTTACACCCAGGTGCATTATCTAGCACATATCCACATTAAACTTTAGTTGCAGGAGGTATTAAGTATTAGGGAGAGGTATTACTCTAGTTTACCCAAATCCTGTTCCATTTGGCGTGTCCCTCCAGGAATATCAACCCTGTTACAAATCTTTGTGTAATCAGCAAAACGACTAATACCTATAATGTCTGTTCATTTGGTTTTGTATTTTTCTGTTTAGGTCTGTATTCACAAACTAGGATGTTCTGAGCATTTTGCTATTCTCCCAGAATAGGGAATAGTAAATGCTCTGAACCAATGAGAACTCAGGTGAGTTTTTTTTTAACCAGAGTTCTCCTGCATTCTGTGCTGATTATTTGTACAATACATTTCTATGTCTGTTTGAGCATGCACCTTGTAGTTATCTTGTGATATTATCTGAGTTTTAGCCATGGCTAAATAGTCTTGTTTATTGTAGATTTTAGCCTGTGTTTCGTCTGTCGGTTTTTAGGATTATGTATGTCCGTTCTGCATTGTCTGTGTTCACACTGTGTTAGTCTTGCTTGTAACCCGTGCTCTGTATGTAATAAATTCTGTTTGGTATCCTGGAGTAAATTCCTACTCATCCGGTTTTGAGTCTAGTGTTCTATGTATTATAATTCCTCTTTGGTATTCTGAAGTCTATACAGACTCATCCGGTTCTAGTCTAGAGTTTCATGTATTATATTTCTGTTTCCTACTAGGTCAGCATCCTGATCACATGGTGGAGTGTGCCCGCTGGATAGTAGTCTATTTGGCTTTATTATGCTGTCTACTCCAGTTTTGTGTTTTTTCATTCAGTTCTTCCGTTCATCCCCTGCATCTGTTGGATTCCACTGTATACTTGCATACCAAGTCTAGTTCATTTTATCATATTTGCCATTTATGTGGATTCCTGTTTGTGAACTGTTTGTTAATACATTATATCCTGCCCTGTTTGTGAGTGTATATTCTTTCTGTATATCTGGTTGTCTGGTAGTTTTCACATTCTGTTTCTGGCCTGTGACCGACTATGTTTATTATTTGTTTTTAGGCCACTGCACTTTAGCACAGGGAGGTAACGGCTTCAAGTTGTTGATCAACCATTTAGGGTAGATGGGCTTGATCAACCATTTAGGGTGGATGGGCAAGTAGGCAGGGAAAGTTTTTCTAGGGTCAGTTTAGGGCTCACCCTCCCTGTCCCCCAGTCAGTCATGACAACTTACCATCGAGACCCTCTGCAATATCACTGATAAAGATTTTAAACAAAATGAGTCCCAGTACAGACCCCTGACTCCTGTTGTGTACCGACCCCCAGCCCCCCCCCCCCCCCCCCCCCAACCCCACTCACTGGTATCTTTGAACACCCTAGTCCCCTTATCATGTGGTAAATACCGAGCAGATTAACAATACAGAATAGGAATTCAATAGTGACGTCAACGAAGTGCAGCATGGTGGACCAAGAAGTGACTAACATAACCTAATGTGAGAGAAGCACCGGATTGACAACGGATTACATTTCACATCCTGGGACTGTGACACTTGCAGCCAGAATAACATGTGGTGTTTTTTTTAGGCTGGAGCCTGTGTGGTCACTATTGACATTTCGGGAACCACACAAGCATTGCACAAATTTTTTGGCGGGAAAAAAACAAGAGTGAGTGGCAAGTTTAAGATTCTGTAAGTAGCCCATAATGATCTACAGAACAAAAGGCTTCTATCGGTTTGGCAGAGCTCACAGATTTCTGTTACTAAATATCTATCACAACATTCTGACCAAAGTGCCAATGAAATTAATGACAGTGTTCAGAGAATTAATAAGTGAGTCATATATTCTGTTTAAAAGTGTCAGGAAAATTGTCAAATAATAGAAAAGGGAGAGTGTGCTTGCCTGCAACTTCAGATGACTGGAAAATTGATGTATCCAGGAGTAGAACTAAAAGCGGTATCTGGGTAGCAGTAGCACCTGGACCCTGATATCTGAGGATTACCAAAGATAGTGAGGATAGTGGTATGGAGGAGCAGAAGAAAGAGGCAAGTAGATATGTGACAGTTAGAAGGCATGGTAGAGGGATAAGAGTCAGGGAGACAGCAAGCCCTGATCTGACACCCCAATAAGTTTTCCCAGTTGAGAGCTGAGAGTAATGTCAGTCCAGAGCTAGCACTGCTGCAGCAAGACATTGCCTCTGACAGCCAAGGGAGTGTCTGCTACAGTATGTAGGGGAGGAGGAGTGCAGGGCAGGTCAGACAGGTGCTGGTAGAACGGGATTCAATTATTAGGGGGACAGACTGGGCAATCTGTCACTAAGACCATGATTGTCAAATAGCGTATTATCTTCCTAATGCACAAGTTCATCGATTGGGTACACAAATTACTGGTAGGGGCTGAAGAAGACCCAGCAGTCATGGTGGACATTAACAGCAATGACAAAGTAAGGGGTAGTTGGAGTGTCCTTAGAAATGATTTCAAGGACTTTAGCAGTAGGTTTAAGGCAGGGACATGTCATGCAGCACATGAGTACAACAAATGTCATTATGTGTGCACAGAGCACTGTTGGGTAGTGGCACTTACATCCTCAAGTATCATACAGGACAAGTAATTTAGTAGTACAGTAGACTTTATGGGGGGAGATTTATCAAAACCTGTGGAGAGAAAAGTTGCCAAGTTGCCAGTAGAAACCAATCAGATTGCTTCTTTCATTTTTAACCAGACCTCTGAAAAATAAAGTAAGCGATCTGATTGTTTGCTATGGGCAACTTCTTCTCTACACAGGTTGTGATAAATCTCCCCCAGCATACTTTGCACAGGGCTTAGTCTGGTGGGCACTAAGGCAGCTGTGTATGTACCTGGTCCTACTAGTACTGACCGACCAGTACTTATATACGCTGCGTAGTGTTCCATCGCAATGCTGCCGCACCTACAAGACGACTTATGTTGGACGGAGGAGACAGCAGCGCAGCCAAGCGTTGGACAGACGGACACAATAGGCTGCATGCACACACACAGCATGACTATTGTCTGATTCCTACTGAATTTCGCTGTGGTTTGTATGTTGGGTGAGCTGGGAAATATAACAGACAGAGGGAGTCTGCTTTGCGGTGTGGAAGTGCACAGGATTGGCCAGACCCATAGGTATAGCCCATGACCGCCCACCCCCTCCCGCAACAAACTCATTACCGCCCACGTCCCCTAGTTTTTCAACTAGACTCGTGAGATCCCAATGCAGTTTTCTACTATGGTCACATGTTAGTTTTGGTGCATGATCTTGGCAGTCTACAAACTAAAGAACGGGTTTGTAAGGTAAGCATATGTCCATCTGTCGTGTTTAGCAATATAATTGCCATGCCAGGAGGTTTTGAAAAATGTTGGAAAACCTCTCTAAAACATTTGCAATCCATTCATTTATGTAAACATTACAGGGAAATCTCAAAGTTACAAGCACAACATGAATCGGTTATGGGGCCGGTTGTCATTGCATTACTGTGTAGTTTTTATTTTATTTTTTTTGCAAATTGGGGAATTTAGAACATTTCCAAGGGATTTTTGCAAAGTCAGTTCTTCAGATCAAGGGCAAGCAATGATATTTTTAGTGGTTTGCTATGCACACATACGGTAGTAAAGTCAGTAGCAGTTATAGCCACAATATGTAGTTAGCATTTCATGACATGGAGCCACAATTATCCTGCTGTAAAACAGTTTACTCATAAAAATGTTTATGGTCAAAATAGTTTATATGTGAAATTAAGTGAGCAACAGTACTACTTATCATAGGTAATAAAAATACAGGTGAGAAAAATACACAGTATGCATCACCTTAATCATTATGACTTTCTCCAGAACCGCTTTTACTAACACTCCACGGCATGTTCTGCTATAGACAGTTCCTTGTCATGGGCCATTTAGTCCAAAATTGCCTGAGGACTCCCTTTTATAAGGCTATGTTCACAATGTATGTATGTTAGGAGTTTATGCCAGGAAATTCTCCTGTTTCCATAACCGTGGACTTTCATGTGCCAAATGGATGCTCAAAACAATGTCTGTGGCCAAACGTTTGTCTCATGTACATGTCTGTTTTAACTGCATTGAAAAATGTTGTCAACTACGCTGCAATACAATTAGATCTTGCAAAATAAGGATCCTCCTTTGCACTGGTGGGCCAGTCCCACCCCAAATGACACAAATAGTACAATTACATGATTTTGCTACCCATTGACTATAATGGGTCTACAGCAAATGCAGATTTGAGTGGGACCCATTGAACGCACCCATGTACTGACCATATGTCACATTGACTATGAATCCAAATGTATAGTTTTTATTACCGATGTGCTGCAGATACATGCAGCAATATAATATGCATATATATATATATATATATATATATATATATATATATGTATGCAATATGTACTTATGTAAAAATGTGGTGGCCCAGTACGGGAGTTGTGCCCCCGTACCGTTGCTGCCCTTTCAGGCAGCCTCCTTACAGTGTCCCCTGGGCCTCCTCTACACCTGTCCCCATATATATGTATATATATATATATATATATTGTTTGCCATGTGTTATACTGTAAAATGTATGTAGAAAGTGTTATTACTTTAACCCCTTAAGGACCAATACAAATAAACCTGTACGCCCCTGAAAGACCAGGCCTGTTTTTTCAAATCGGGGATGTCTGTCTTTAGTAGAGAATAACTCTGGTAACGTTTTGCCAATCACGATAATTCTGACATTGTTTTTTTGTCACAAGTTGTCCTTCATGTACATAGTAAAAGTAAGCCGATATCATTTGTAGTTTTTTTTTACAATGCAAAAAATCATGACATTTTTACAAAAAAATTATGATTTTTTGCTATTTTAACACTAATAGGTTGCATATATACATACTGACCAAATAGTTTATGAAACTTATACTTTCAGATGTCTAATTTATTTTGACGTCATTTTTTTGTTTTTAATTAACATTTTAAATTAGTTAGAAGCCTAACAATTTAACTTGAAATTTTGAAAATTTTGAAAATTTGAAAAGTACATCTTTTTTTGTGTGCTATGCAAGGTTTGCAGAAATTAAAAGGTAGTAGAAAACAGGAACACCCCCCCAAATGACCCCATTTTAAAAACTAGACCCCTCAAGGTATTCACTAGGGGGTACAGTGAGTATTTTAACACCATAGTTTTTTGGCAGGAATTATTACAAAGTCAGTGTTAAAAATTAGAAATTTGCAATTTTTCCACAAATGCATCATTTGGGGGGCATATTTTTTGTTCATCACTTCTGATATTGAAAGAAATGCACCCTATATTTTATTTAGCTGCTTGTCCCATGTTCGGAAATACCCCCGCTTTGGCCATATATGGTTCCTTGGCCGCGTGGTAGGACTCAGAAGGAGAGAAGCGCCATTTGGCTTTCAGGGCAGAAAAGTACCCCCACAAGTGACCCCATTTATATACCGCACCCCTACAAGTTATTGGCTGCACCAGGGACCACTCTGATTGGTCCTTGGTCGGCTGGCAGTATAACGCGTCTGTCTGTGACAGTTAAGGCTCCTGATGGATATATCCGCCATGTTGTGGGAATAAGCACCCACTCATGGCGAATATATCCATCACTGCTGCGGCTGGGTAGCTCAGTGTGTCCGCTCATGACTGCTGGCGGGAAATCCGCCGCTATGAGTGGACACACAAAACTACCCAGCCGCAGTAGGGAGCTCATTACCGTGACTGCTGCATAATGTGTAGGATCACATGGTGGACATCCGCAGCATATTACATGCTGCGGATGTCCGCCAATGCGATCCTACACATTATGCATTTTTTTAATTAGGTTCATTTAATAAATGTATTTTTATATATATATATATATATATATATATATATAATATATATATATATTTTTTCTTTTTATTATTATTTTATTTTTATTTTTTTTATTTATTTATTTATTTTTATTATGTATTTTTTTATTTTTACACTTTTATTACATTTTTATTTATTTTTACACTTTTATTTTATTTATTTATTTTTACACTTTTTAAAGCTTTGGAATACTTAGTATTCCAAAGCATTGCAGTTATATGTTTTCACTAGCAGGCAGCATATTAAGACGTGCCTCTGGCATGTCCTACAGGCAATACCCAGGGCAGACCTGGGGGTCTTTGTAGGACCCCCGGCTGCCCAGGTATGCAGCAGCACCCCGCGATGCTCCGGGGTGCTGCAGGAGAGACAGAGGGAGCCCCCTCCCTCTGTCAGAACTCCTTACAGCGCGCGGTCACTTCTGACCGCGGCTGTAAGGATTAAACTGTCGGGAGTGAAGTGAACTTCACTCCCGGCAGTGCGGCAGGTCCCGGCCAGCCGCGGCCACACACAGTACCCCGCGATCGCGATGCGGGGTGCTGCAGGAGTGACAGAGGGAGCCCCCTCCCTCTGTCATAACACTTACAGCCCGCGGTCACTTCCGACCACGGTTGTAAGTGTTAAAACTGCCGGGACCGAAGTTTACTTCGGTCCTGGCAGTGCAGCAGGGTCCCGGCTGTGTGATACAGCCGAGTCCCTGCCGCGATCTCGTGGGTGCACTGGGCAGCACCCACGAGAATAATGGCCGAGTATAGACGTCCAGGTGCGGGAACGGCCGCCAACCTGGACGTCTATACTCGTCGGTGGTCGTTATCGGGTTAAGAGAGGTTAACATGTGATCACCAGTTGTCATGTCAGTGTAATCCAGGAGGTATCAGTAACCATGTGACATAAAGGTGACCTACCGGAGTCTCCTCAATAAAAGCCCTGGGAGGAGTCTTTTCACTTCCTTCTCACTTTCTGCTGAGTTGCAGTGCAGTCAAGTCCTAGAGTGTGTCTGGAGTCCATGGGAGGCCTCAAGTCAGTCCAGCAGCCACAATTCTACAAGTAAGCAACAACCACAGCATTGTCAGTCTCAAGTCAAGCCAGTCACAGTCATCTATTGTCAAGTCAGAGTGGCCTGCACTAAAATTGTCCAAATCTACTGCAAGTCCCAGCAAGCCCTTAAGGTCTCTGAAGTCACTGGTCACCTCCATGGACCTGGCTGAACTGTATAGACTGTATCATCTGTCACTCAGTAAAGCTACCTTTGTCCATAACTAGATGTCTGAGTCATTATTGCCCCTGTGCCTAGCCCAGGATCCAGCGGTATAACTTCGGGTGGTATTGAGGATAAACCACACCCTGGCATCACAAATACAAGGGGTTAATGCCATCTTCCCTGCATCCCACACCCTCTACCACAACTTTTGGCGTCATGAACAGGATACAGGTGTGCGCCTTATGCCTAAAGTCCTCCCCCTGTCTGAACTGTGTCAAGTATTGTCAGAGAATCGCATGCTGATGCGAATAAAATTTGCACCAGAAAGTGCATGGGACTTTGCCAGTGAAAAGTGTTTAACCCTAGGCGCTTGTGAAATAGAGGGGGAGGTGAAGAAAAGACTGTTATTTGCCATTGTGAACTGTAGAGAGTCGGTATCTGAAAGGGTTAACTTGGTCCGGTGTTTCCCGTGCACGCGAGAGTTCGCAGCTCCGCCCCATCAGTCCTCAGCAGTGACGCCTCTTCAGTACTGTAAGGAAGAACCAAAAATTACCCTGTTGGTGCCTTCAAGTCTTGTCGCAAGACTATCCATAAACGGGTGCCTGCATAATAGAGGGGAAGCATCCTTTATAGTACCCCCATTGGTCAAGTCAAAGCCGCTGCAGCGCTTCAGTAAGCATCTTAAAAGGGAACGCACCTTATTTCTCTTAAAGCAACAGCGCACTCAAAAATCAACAGGATGTCAGACCCCAGCTCTACAGATCAAGCAGTTGGCAGCGCCCCTTCATCTCCAGCAGCGAGGTCATCACCTGCCCCAGCAGTCGGGACCCTGCCTG
This sequence comes from Hyla sarda, assembly GCF_029499605.1. Classification (NCBI taxonomy): domain Eukaryota; kingdom Metazoa; phylum Chordata; class Amphibia; order Anura; family Hylidae; genus Hyla; species Hyla sarda. Next base: position 78,011,187 of record NC_079194.1, on the reverse strand, counting down.
CCCTGCCTGGAGTCAACATCAACAGACCTGGTGTTCCAGCGTCTGCACCGGTATTCATGGGGAACCCTGTCCTCCCTACCTACAATGGAGACCCCTTCACCTTGAGGGATTTCAAAAAGAGAATCCAGAGTTTGTTTGTCTTTTACTCTTTCCCTCCTAATACACAGGTGCAATTGCTCACAGGACAACTACAAGGACCAGCGGTAGAGGAAGTCCACACCTGGCCAGCCTCCGAGCAGGCGACTGTAGAGCAGATCTTTGAAGGACTGTACCAGGTATTTGAAAGTATGAAAGAAAATCTTCAGCTCACCTCCCGTTAGTCTTGCATGGATTCTTGGCCTGGCCCAGCTTGGTACGTGACAGTAAAAGAGAAAACGCTTGATCCAGCAATTCCTTAAAACATCGGTCTTTATTCAAAATCGATAAAAGTTACAAGACGAACACACATCACACCCCCCGGCCAGTGACACACTCCCAATGGACGCGTTTCGAGCGCATGCATGCTCTTGATCACCATACCACCTGTGCACACCTTACCCTCTAAGTACATGACCCAGAGGGAGGAGTCCATATTTGTGAGGTTAAGATATATATAAAATTATAAAGTAAATCACAGAACAGGTTCAATAGTGCTTGCTGACAAACTTACATGAGCTTGGAAATTTGTGTGTGCAGATCCGCATGTTATCCAAACAAACTTCATGTGCATACTGACTGAGTGTCAGTTTGATGATAACATGAAGATATGCACACCTCTATGCACACACACACACACACATATATATATATATATATATATATATATATGTATATATATATATATATATATATATATATGTTTCGAGAAGTAGACTATTTGCTCAAGTCACCAACGATGTCACACATACATATAATAGCTTATGGGATAAATTCAATATTAATAATGAAACATAAGTTCCTTTAGTTTATTTAACCCTTGAGGGGCTCTTGCCTGTAGCGCACACTGCCATATTCCTTGCAGCGTAACAGCTTGCGTTGCAGATCACCTCCACGTGTTGTCATATGAACTTTTTCAGTAGCATACATCCTAAAATTATTCACACTGCCATTGTGTTTTTCAAAAAAGTGTAACGATGCACCTGATTTATTTCGGTTTCCACTCGCACTTACAGCATCATTCAGATGTTCCCTAATTCTTATTTTTTAACTTGTGCATAGTACACCCTACGTACTTTAAATTGCAAGATGTGCATTCAATCATGTACTCAACATTCATAGAATTACAATTCAAATATTGTTTGAATATTATTACTCGAGCATAGCTTTTCCCTGAGTGTAGTGGCTCTTTTAGGTACTATGACTAATCTATGTGCTAAAATGTTGGATAATTCAGCATCTTTCTTGAGTAAGTGTAAGTGTTTGTACACAATGTTACGAATGATTTTGAATTGTGGGCTGTATGTAATGGCCAGAACTGGTTTACTAAAACTGTTTCCAAGATGGATTTTACTCCTATCCTCACGTGGTGTCATCAAGTTCTAGCTATTTTTGCAGTTCACAATCCTTTTGGCTCCATACATCTGTGCCCGACTATAACCACGTCTGAGCAATCGGTTCTCTAAAGATTGTGTTTCCTCTAAATACTTGGATTGTGAAGTGCAATTACGCTTGAGTCTAGTTAATTCCCCCACCGATATAGCACGAATGGTTTTTGGAGGGTGATTACTGTCTGCCCATAATACAGTGTTACCTGATATGGGTTTTCTGAAGGTTTCTGTCTGAATGTTTAATCTGGATATTCCCATCAATTTTAGATCTAAGAAATTTACTGTAAGGCTGGGTTCACATATGTCCGGCATCCGGCATAGGTGAACTCAGCCTAAATCTCGACGCAACTGATGCCACAACTGATGACAACTTGTCATCAGTTGTATGGCATGTGGCATCCATTGTTTCTGGGCAACAGACAGGGAACGCAGCAAAGCTGCGTTCCCCTGTCCGGTGCCCTCCGGCATGTCCAACCATCCGGCGTCAAAATTGAGACGCTGGATGATTGTCAACTGTCCCATTCAAATGAATGGGATCAGTTCTAGCATCAGTTTCCCTCCGGTGTACGCCGGAGGGAAACTTTGCCGGAAGGAGATCATCTATGAATCTTCCATACCACTGTACATGATCCGAAAAATAATTGTTTGCAGAAAAAAAAATTTCTTCCCAATAAGACATGGTTAAATTTGCCAATGAAGGGGAGTGTCTCACCCCCATCGAAACTCAACTACGTTGAATGTAGAATTGCTTGTCAAAACGGAAAAAATGATGTGACATTAAAAACCATGTGACTTGTTTTATGTATTCACATAGGTCATCAGAGTACCTACTATGGCAAACTAAATGAGCCCTGTCTTGAAACAATGGGTCGCATAGAAGGGGGGGGGGATTGACCCCCATATGCGTTTTCGGTAATGTATACAGAATTGGTGTAATTGGATTTTCACCTAACAGATATTCTGTCTCCCTTTTGGTAAGCACTTTTGACGCTACCCCCTCATTGAGGAGAATTTCCAGTTCCCTGGCGAACTGCAAAGTATGATTTGTTTCTAATTTTCCATATACTTCACTGTCTGATAACTCATAATCTCTGCAATATATTTATCTTTATTCATTACAGTCACAACACCTCCTTCATCTGACATATGAATATCTATAGAATCATCTTCTTGTAAATCTTTCAATGCTGCACGTTGTGTTAAATTAAAATTACTGCATTTATTTTGTCTATAATTTCTATGTAGGTTAACCAATTCTTGTTCCATTACTTCTTGGAACCTGTTCATTCTGTCGGTCTATCTTTTATGGATAAAAATATGGGTTTTTACTTATGTGACTGCCATTGGTTGTAATATCCCTGATCGCTGTTTTATTTTCATAATTTAGATCCTCAAGTGCAACCAACAGTTGTTGTTCTGAAAATGTAAATGACGTGAATTGGTTATGTGTTTTAACGTTTGTAATGGTAATTCCAAGTCCAGGAAATGTTTTTTCACTGTCAAATTTTGTACAAACTTGTTAATTTCAACCAGTTTCTGAAACACATCAAATTAAAATTAGCAATTAAAATACAGTTAACATAGTTCACGAAAATAATATTACAGTACATTGCATTCACCCCCCACCCCTACCACCAGAAGAGAGAAAACGAGAGAGAAAGGAAGAAAAAAACAAACAAACATAAATTAATTCCTAATCTTATAAAAAGGGAGGCAGTCCTGCTAGGCTAGGTAAGAGTAAAAGATATATGGTCAAAAATTGGAAAGAAGAGAAAGAGAAAACGTGTCTAAAATAGCATAAAATAATGACATTTATTTAGAAAATGATGTGAGGTCTGCGGCAGGGCCCTTGTCGCAGACTGGTCACTAGATAAAATATTTACAATGGTATAAAATACTAAAAATGTAAAATATAAACAGGGATATTGCACTTCAACAATTGGACAATAAGACAATGAAAGTGGGGCAATGGGACAGTGCAAACAGTATCTGTTTAGTTATACTGTAAAGTCATATTATAGGAGCCGGGATTAATTCAGATGAAAGTGCATGGCAAAAAGTTAATAATCCAATAGGGTAATTTTCATTAGCTCTTGAGCCTCCCAGATTGGGGCCCACTATAAACGTTTTTAGGTGCAGAGATACAGGCGATGCCCCCTCTACCCCGACGGCACGGTGACTGAATGCAAGAGGGCAATCGCTATATAGTTTAGGCACTTTGTGCCTCTTAACGGCTACACTGTGCACGGTCAGATGTGTGCGGCTGTACTTGCGATCCGGATGCACGTCCCTCTATCCCGGCGGTACAGGAGAAATGTAGGAGGGGTGAAAGGATCCGGTGCTGGGGATCGGAGATTATGGCTGGGAAGCAGCGTGTGGCAGCGCTGTGAAGCCTAGCGATCGTAGCAGCGTATGGCAACGCTGGAGGTATCCTCTCTACCCCGACGGCACGGGGAGCAGGTGAGATGGTAGATGAGGACCGGCAATGCAGTAACGATTGTCTCAGATGATGTGCAGGGTTGTCTTGACACCAGATGCGTTTCGGGGAGCTGCGTCCCCTTTTTCAATGGTGGAGGTTCAGGAAGACTGTATGGGTCATGGCTGGAAATTTCAGTCTTTTATAACCCATTTTGTGGGCGTCATCCTTGTGTAATACAAAGGCTGGATGTGGGTTTTGGAAGGGAAGTGTCATGGTTTACAGTTAGCTTCAATAAAGTTTTTGGACACGTTCAGAAGGGGGAAAAAAAAAACGTGTCCAAAAACCTTATTGAACTTTATTGAAGCTAACTGTAAACCCTGACACTTCCCTTCCAAAACCTGCATCCAGCCTTTGTATTACACAAGGATGACGCCCACAAAATGGGTTATAAAAGACTGAAATTTCCAGCCATGACCCATACAGTCTTCCTGAACCTCCACCATTGAAAAAGGGGACGCAGCTCCCCGAAACGCATCTGGTGTCAAGACAACCCTGCACATCATCTGAGACAATCGTTACTGCATTGCCGGTCCTCACCTACCCTCTCACCTGCTCCCCGTGCCGTCGGGGTAGAGAGGATACCTCCAGCGTTGCCATACGCTGCTGCGATCGCTAGGCTTCACAGCGCTGCCACACGCTGCTTCCCAGCCATCATCTCCGACCCCCAGCACCAGATCCTATCACCCCTCCTACATTTCTCCTGTACCGCCGGGACAGAGGGACGTGCATCCGGATCGCAAGTACAGCCGCACACATCTGACCGTGCACAGTGTAGCCGTTAAGAGGCACAAAGTGCCTAAACTATATAGCGTTTATATCTTGCATTCAGTCACCGTGCCGTCGGGATAGAGGGGGCATCGCCTGTATCTCTGCACCTAAAAACGTTTATAGTGGGCCCCAATCTGGGAGGCTCAAGAGCTACTGAAAATTACCCTATTGGATTATTAACTTTTTGCCATGCACTTTCATTTGAATTAATCCCGGCTCCTATAATATGACTTTACAGTATAACTAAACAGATACTGTTTGCACTGTCCCATTGCCCCACTTTCATTGTCTCATTGTCCAATTGTTGAAGTGCAATATCCCTGTTTATATTTGACATTTTTAGTATTTTATACCATTGTAAACATTTTATCTAGTGACCAGTCTGCGACAAGGGCCCTGCCGCAGACCTCACATCATTTTCTAAATAAATGTCATTATTTTATGCTATTTTTGACACGTTTTCTCTTTCTCTTCTTTCCAATTTTTGACCATATATCTTTTACTCTTACCTAACCTAGCAGGACTGCCTCCCTTTTTATACTATTAGTACTCTTTTTTGGCACATGGGTATGTGCAATGCAGTATCCTCGTTATAGGTTTTCCCTCTTTTACGTTGAGCTCCTACATTTTTTGTATATTTTTAATTCCTAATCTTCCCAATCCTCCCATGTCGATCTAAAGTTGTTTAACTTTCTCCTGGAACCACCGACCCTCCATTCCTCATACTTTCGCATTTTCGAAAGTAACATCTCCCACTCAGTGACACTTGGAACCCCCTCTTACCTAAGAGCCCTCTGAGGATCACAACCTTGGCCAACATAAGTATCCGGGTCAATAACTCTCGACCTTTCCTGACCTTACTCAGATCCCCTAAAATAACTTCTGTCGCCGACCACTCTTTCTCTAAGTTAAGTTTATTTTCTATAGTCTGAAATACCTTACCCCAAAATTCTTTAACCTTTGGGCATAGCCATAGCAAATGAATCAAATCAGCATCCGCTCCGCCACACTTTGGGCAATCTGCCTCACTCCAACTCTTCATCTTTTTTAACTGTAGCGGTGAATAATATAAATGATAAACTATTCTTAATTGCATAATTTGGTATTTCTTATTAATTGAGCACTTTTTAGCATTGATCAATATACTTTCCCATTCTTCCTCACCGATAGAGCCCAGTACATCCTCCCACCTCCTTTTCTTATTTTGCTGAAAGTTGAGAGATACAGTTTTAAGAAGTAACCTATAGATATATTTTAACTTTCCACCTCCTTCAAGATTTATATAATCTATCACCGTGTGTGTGCATAACTTCAATTTCTCCTTACCAGTGCATCTAAATGCTTCACACAATTGAATATACCAGAGTTTATGTTCATTCCGCAATCCAAACTCATTCTTTAGTGTTTCAAATTTTTTAGTCTCTCCGTCCTGAAAGATCTGTGCAACATATTTAAAGGGGTTCTCCGGAGCTTACACATCTTATCCCCTATCCAAAGGATAGGGGATAAGATACCTGATCGGGGGAGTCCCGCAGCTGGGGATGCCCGTGATCAGGCGAGCGGCACCCCGTTTGTAATCAGTCCCCGGAGCGTGTTTGTTCCGGGTCTGATTACGGGTGACTACAGGGCCGGCGACATGTGACGTCACGCCCCCGCCCCCAGTGTGACGTCACGCTCCGCCCCTCAATGCAAGCCTACGGGAGGGGGCGTGATAGCTATCACGCCCCCTCCCGTAGGCTTGCATTGATGGGCGGAGCATGACATCACACGGGGGCGGAGGCGTGACATCACACGCCGCCGGCCCTGTAGTCGCCTGTAATCAGACCCGGAGCAAACACGCTCCGGGGACTGATTACAAACGGGGTGCCGCGTGCATGATCACGGGCGTCCCCGACTGCGGGACTACCGCGATCAGGCATCGTATCCCCTATCCTTTGAATAGGGGATAAGATGTGTAAGCACCGGAGAACCCCTTTAACCCCTTTATTTTTCAAAAAATCGCTCCCTAATCGTTGAAAGTGTGCCAAGTCTATGTTATCCCATAACACCGTGTTCCTTATACTTTCCTATATTTTACATCTCTTTTTAACCTCTTGCCAAATTTTCCTAAATAACCCTATTAATGAAACATGCCCCATATCCTTCTTCTTCGGAAGACCAGCTTCAATAAATTAAAAAAAACTCTCATATTGCCCCCTATAATCTTTAAAAAGTTCTCCCCGAAGTGCTTCACTCCACCCTCGTCTAATGTTCTGAAGATTTTTTGCCAAAAAATATAACCTAAATTCCAGTAAACCCCCTCCACCTTCTACTTCCAAGTCTACCCACCTTATATATTTCATCCGTACTTTACCCCTCCCCCAAATCAATCTACCCATAAGGGCTTCTAATCCACAAAACCATTTTACAGGAATCCAACAAGGGGCTGCCCCAAGACATATAATACATGAGGGAGGACTGCCATTTTGATTAACCCTATCCTATCTGCAATTGAAAGAGGCAATTTGACCCATGCATCTATCTTTTTCCTAAACTTACTGAATAGTGGATAGATATTGAGCTCCATAAAAAAATATTTTGCCGGTGCCAATTTAATACCCTAATAATCCAAATTCTCATCATCTTTCAGAACTTTTACCCCCATGGGTCCATTAATATTACCTGTTACCAAAGGCATTAAAGACGATTTTTCCCAATTAATTTTGAGACCAGAGACCCTTTCGAAATCCTCAAAGATTCTGATTGTTGCTGGGACCCCTATATATGCATTTTCTAAGAATAGGAGGATATCATCGGCATACATTAAAAATTTCTCTTCTACTCCTTTAATCACAAATCCCCTCAAATCTTCTGCTTTTTTTTTACTCCCTCGCCAATGGCTCCAAAAAAAGAACGAATAACATAGGTGAGAGAGGGCATCCCTGCCTAGTACCCCGTCCTGTACTCAAATGAGGTGAGAGAGACCCATTTACTGGAACCCTAGCCCTAGGATTCTTATATAACAACTTAAACCATTCCAACATCTCCCCCTCTATGCCAAATTTCTTAAGGACCCTCCATAAAAATCTCCACTCCACCCTGTCAAATGCCTTCCTAGCATCAAGTGATATGGTGGAGCGGAAGGGATCCAAACCCAATTGTATGTTGACCAATGATCGGAGCAGATTGCTATGAATTGACCGCCCCGGAATAAAACCGGTTTGCTCAACTCCAACCAAACTGGAGAGGAGGGGGGACAATCTTCTGGCCAAAAGTTTGCAAATTTTTGTTTTTAAACAGCATTAAGGCATTCCAGTGATAAAGAGGGAACTGCAGGTCCCTACACCAGAACATTATGGGGTTTGCCCCAAGTAATTTGTAACACCTAGAGCCCTCTGATGCTTATGTTTTAACAATAATTTGTCACTGTGTTAATGTTTTATATGAATAATCAATAAAAGTTAAATTTTAAGGGAGTTTATTTTCCCACATAGGGATCTTGTGCCCTGGGATTTGTGCCCCGGGTTTTTGTATCAATTTAGTTTAAAGGTGGTCCCTGACTCCCTTGGGTAGTTTTGTGGTTAACACTCAAAACTACACAGACCACACCAATGTCAAATGTCACTAATGTCAAATGTCAAATGTTCTTGTGTTCGTGCGCAGGATACTTTGCTGGCCAGAAGTTTTTCCTGATACTCAATAAAGCATGTGATAAAGTATAAGGTAACAGAATGTCAAATGTTAACTACTCAAAATGTCTAGCATAACAATTGTCTAGCATATATGTAATAAGTATTCTGGGGAGAAGTGTTTAAATGCCAAGGGACCCCAGTAACCAAGGCATTGGCCAGAAAGCCTCAGGCAACCCAATCCGCCAATGTCATGTATAAAGTGCTATAGCATGTATAGTGAAATGTCATGTTATGCATAGTCAAAATGTTATAGTATGCATAATCCTTAAGTAAAGTTATCAGTATTAGCCATAGTCCTTATTCTCCAGTAATCTCTGTTCTCCATTGAGCAAAATTTCATCAGAGCATTTAAGGACATTTATGTACAATTATACAGAGACTCTATTGTGTTGTAAGTTTCTCAAAAACCAAACAGCCTGGAAAGGGATGTTAAAGGGCTGAATTTGGCCCCAAGGCCGCTTCACCCCTCAATCTTGACAGAACCCTTCATCGAGGGCAGCTTATGTTAAGTAGGGGGTTTGTAATATCCCAGTACAGGATATAACCCTGTACAGTACTTAGGCCCTCAGGTTGCGTCCCTCATTGTCCTAGGGGTTCTCCTGCAGTGTCTCCCCCAGTATTGAAGCTAGTGTTACTATGTATAGTCAGTACAATGCTATGAACTATGTGTATAAAGTATAAAGGACCTTTGGAGGTATCACATGTTATGTTCACATGATGTGTTATGTTACCCAAAGAGCACCAGTTTACCAAGGGAACTGCAGCTTGACCTATGGGCTTCTTGCTCAGCCCCCCTTTATAAGAGGAGGAGCCATTACAATCTCTCTCTTTGCTTTCTTCTACCACTCTGGATCCAGTACACCTGGAGGCCATAAAGCCTGCACACCAGCCACACTGTCAGTAAGTCAACTCATCTATGTCTGCTGTCTCTACCAAAGTCAAGTCACTAGTCAAGTCAATTACAGTCAGAGTGGCTGTATTGAAGTCGGACCCAAAAGTACTGCAAGTCCCAGCAAGCTGCAAGGCCATTTCCGAGTTAATGGTCGACTCTCTGGGATTCTGGCCTAGCTTTAAAGACTTTAACAATTGTCTAACTTCAGTAAAGCTACAGTTAACCCTTACCTGGTCTTGGACTATTATTGCACTGCCTAATTTTGGGATAGAAGTGCTACTGTTTGGGTGGTTACAGGAAAAACCACTCTGGCATCACAAACATTAGGGGTTAATAACACCTTGCCCCTGGGCTATACCATCTGCCCCATCCACCTACACCCTTCACACCCCATGGTCACACCACAACTTTGGTGCCACCCCAGTAATTTCATATAAAGAGTATATTATATATTAAAAACATGGCCTACATCAGACTGCATAGCAGGATACATTGCTACCTTATTTGACATTTTTTGATATTTTTATGCTGACCGGGGCAAACCACAAAATGCCCCTTATTTCACTGTTTGCTTTGTAATTTAGGGGAACAGGGAAATATTCTGGATCATTATTCTTTTGAAACCAAAATTCCACTGAGAGTTTCACAATAGGGAAGCTTGTCGTGAACCGAAATAAAACATAAATACATTGGGTACACATGGAGAATTCGGCCAGTGTAGTCTTAAAATGAATGGAATTAATCTGGGAGAGACATATTTTTGAGATTCCATTGTTGAATTTGGCAAGTGGAAGAGAGCAGTGGTGAACCACTGAGAAGATCTATGTAATTCCTGTGTGTGTGGGAATTTGTAGTCACCGCAGAGTGTAGGGGACTTTGGAGGGGGTCAGCGTCACGAGTCCCCATAGACTGCAATTGTCTCGCAGATAGCCCCCTTCTCTTCACATTTCTTCAAATGAAAATCCCTGACATCTACATTATATCTGTGCCGGGTTTGTTGGGCTATAATTTACTGTAGGTATGTGCGTCCTTGTCAGCAAATTGTAAATTCCACTTTTGTACAAAAAAAATGTGGATTATACAGCTTATTATATATTTTTGGACAGAAGAAAATACAAATGACAGATTCTTAGATTTTTTTCAAACTTTTTTTTACATTTTTGTATTTTCTGTTTAAAATCAATCTTATCAGATAAATGTATTCAATGTGAAAGTGTGACATGTTGCATTTGGCTCCAATGAGTCTCATTCATGCAATGTATAATGTTACTATTGCCATGTTTGACATATATTGCTCTGTGAATTAGGCTTGAGCTACACTAGGCAGGACATACGCCACATGGAAAAGATTGCCGAACAGGTTCTTGCATTACAACTAATGAAAGTGATTTGATTCTGGATTTCTAGCAGCTGTTGGGTCGCAACTCAACGGCTTGTGCAGATTTAATTAGCTGTGATGAAGGCTTCAATCTTTGGTCATGTGACATGTGCTTAAAGGGGTATTCCAACTTTATACATCTTATCCCCTATTACAAAGGATAGGGGATTAGATGTATGATTGCAGGGATCCCGCCACTGGTGTTCCCCACGATCTCGGTGCAGCCCCCACCATTTTGTGCCGGACACTGCCTCCAAGACTGGGATGTGACATCACGGCCACGTCCCCTAGTGACGTCACCTCACGCCCCCTCCATTCATGTATATGGGAGGGGGCGTGATGACCGCCACACCCCCTCCATTCACGTCTATAGAAAGGGGCGTGACGGTCATCTAGGGGACGTGGCCGTGATATCATGTCCTTTGGATAAGGGATAAGATGTATAAAGCTGGAATACCCCTTTAAAGGGGTACTAAAGGTTTTTTTTTTCCTTCAGCCTTTGAGCCCATTATGCCAAGTTCTAATACTGTGTAATATGCTTCCATTACCTCTATGCACCCCTTTTTTATGCAAGGGACCTACACCCAAAATTGCTGTAGTGCCAGTGTTTTTATTTTGCTGTTGTCTCTGACCTTTCCCAGAATTCCATATGATCAGAGTCAGTATGTCATAAATTACATGGTCTCCAGGGGGCGTAGCAATGCTGCAGTGGGTGGGTAAATTACGTGCATGAAAATGGAACAAAGTGGTGCCCGGAGATATTAGAGGCCTATTACACAGTATTATAACTTGGCATCATGGACTCAAAGGCTAAAGAAAAAAATCCTGGAACCCCCTATTAATTCTTCTTACCTCTTTAACCTTCTATAGCTTTTTATGCACTAGAGACAATTTCATAAATTGCAGTCCTGTTAGCATGTTGGGATGCAAATGTAGAGAGAACATATACACTCTAATCAGCTGTTGCCCTTTTTGTCCTATTATAAATGTGGGTCCATTGTGGCATGAGGCGGTAGGGCCCTAGTGCATCCTGGAACTATGACATGTCTACTGTCCATTGAATTTATTAATGCACTTACCACTGTATTTTTTAACTTAATAAAAAGTGTAAAAAAAATGTATGTATAAGCCAGTCTTGTAAAGTTTTACAGGTCATAACACACTTACATTTAACATTTGTGTTACAGCTGCAGCACCTGGACCCCACAGTTCTGCTGAACCAAACTTAGTAAGACATGTATGACATGTAATAGGATTTTGTTATACTGCCTCCTTGTGGATCTTTGTATTTTCATCAGAAAAAATAGTTTTTACAGTAGGCAGGAAATAGTCATGTGAACGGCTTACAGAAGGGACACCATTCCCCATATGACATCCGCAGGAGATGAGTGCAGATACGAATACAAATAAGGTGAATCCTAAGAATGTTTTTGTCAAGATCTACTCCATGTGTAAATGTTAAAAGTAAAGAAGAATTTACACTTTTTTTTTTTTTTATATATTTAACAGTTTATGGGAAATCTTAAAATATTTTAATATATGTGTCAATACAGAATACTGTAAGATACAACATATCTAAATGTTTCTAAAATTATAAAAAGATCTTTTAACTTTTTGTCTCTGTGGTGGTAGCTAATACGAGACGGCTGGGTGTAAGTTGTTTCTGTGTCAGAAACAGGTAGCCAAAATCTGGAGCAGAAACACACTAACATGGAGAGTGGGGACTCGGACATGGTTGGCTGGATACCTGGTTTTAAAGGAGTTTTCCCCACTGATAAAACTTTTTCTGTCTGATGAACACCGGAGTAAAGTCTCAGAGAATCACTGGCTCCTTCTCTAGCGGACCCAGCCCACCCATGTATTTGGCAGCATTCACACCATGTTTGGGGCATAAGGTAGCCAGATCTGGCAGGGGAATTTCAAACCCACCTCCTGCCGTATCTCTGCCCGACCCGTGCTGTAACCCATTCATTTCAATGAGGTCAACTGTAGTCAGCTAGTGACTCTGGTCAGTTCATTTTCCCACCATATCCAGTTTTTTAAACCGGACTGAAAAGTGTAGTAGACCACGGTTTTCAGTCCAGTCCAAAAAATGGATATGGTGGGAAAATGTTTATAACTGACTCCAGTCACCTCATTGAAATGAATGGTGTATATGGCACGGCAGGTAGGATGGGGTTTTGAAAATCCTCTGGTGGATCCGGCTGCTGTATGTCCCAAACGTGGTGTGAATGCAGCCTTACTTTTCAAGTAATTCTACAGTTTCCCTTCTTGCTGATGGTTTCAGAAGCTGGAATTATGGACACTGGCCCAGATTTATTAAAGGTGTTATCCACCATAAGGTGATTTTAGTACGTACCTGGCAGACAGTAATGGACATGCCTAGGAAGGATCTGCGCTTGTCTTGGGGCTAAATGGCTATGTTGTGAGATTACCATAATACTGTGGCTAGCTTTTTGTGAACTGGTATTTCCTGTTTGACTGTTTGTTTGTTTTTTACTACAAATCCCACAATTCTATTTTCCTCCTTCCCACACATCAGCCACCCCACCCATTGAAACATAAATGAGTTGCAGACCTGTGGTTTTCAATCAGGGTGCCTACAGCTGTTGCATTAGTTGCAGATTGATCCCTCCACCCATTGAAGCAGACAGGCTCCCTGTCATCAAATGACTAGTGAGTCAGGTCTCGGCCGCATTGCAAGCTGGGAAAAATCTGAGACAACAGTCATTTTGCATGCTGATAAAAATAAATATTGGGGTGAAAATCACATAATAATTGTGAGAAAACCGTCACACACAGGTACAGACACTATATTATGAACTACACTAACTTTACAGCCCCTGTAACATAGTCAAATAAAAAAAAATTCCCGAAATACCCCTTTAAACTGTGTGAGAGAAAAAGTGTAGTGATTTTCCCATAGCGACCAATAACAGCTCAGCTTTCACTTTACCAGAGTTTGTTAGCTGAGCTGCGATTGGTTTCTGTGGGAAAAGCTCTCCACTTTTTCTCTCACACAGTTTGATAAAACTTGGTCCATTGACTGACCCTTTGTCAGTTTAATTTTCTGAAGGACTTTTCATGGTAATCCTTCTTCCTGAGAACATCTTCGGGGCAAACAAGGGTGATGAAAGACCAAAGGAAGTGTCGGGAGCCGCACAAAACAGTCTGTCGTCTTCTGTGCTGCATGTGGTTATGTGTACCATAGTAAAGAGAAAGGAGTCGGTTGTGTGAGCCAGCATGTGGGCTGTATTGTAAGCTGTAGTTTCTTTAAGAGAAAATATATAATAAGCACTACGCTTGTGAGTAAAAGGGGTTCTCCTGAACCCACCAGGCCCTGCCATTGATCAGAATGAATGGGGCTGGGGTACAGTACCAGACACAACTTCGGCATCTTCACTCACATCGTCAATAGGAGCCCCAGGGCTCGGAGCCCCACAGGTCAGATATCCATTTTCTCTAAAAAGGCTACACCATCAATGATTTAGTCCTGATAAAACCCTTCAATAGAGTTCACTTGAGGATGAGAGGCCTCAGCCTAATAGCCCAGTTTGCCCTCTCAATATTCTGTCCCTGCTCCAGCCAAATGTCTAAATGGTCAGTCCACTCCTCAGTGTTCCCATAGAAACACAATCACAAAGCAGCAACGTGTTAGTTTTTATTTTTCCTCAAGAGCTTTCTCAATATTGAGTCTGGACTACACTTCCAGCGTCTTTAGCTCTGTTAATGGAAGGCAGCCTTATCTTGTCAATTAAACTACAATGCAATATGTCAACATGAGTATGCGAGACCCCCTGAGAATAAAGAAATAGTAATAAATGATTGTTTTGTAATAGGTCTCCAAGGCCTAATATTACAAGTTTATGATAGAACCATGGCCCAAACTGTCTGGAACAAGCAAGTCCTCTGAGGTACGACCTCTCGATGTATTAGAAAACTCAGCAAATAATGAAATTACTTTAATATCAATGTGCCTAGTTTTTTTTATATCTCTACATTGGCATCGAGAAATCCTATGCAGCATTTGAGTGAACCCATCTGCTTCTTATACTGCAGGGAGACATTTTTGGGAGGAAATGATTTACTTATAACAATCCAAGCAAAGAGAAACTTGAACGCTACCTTGGAATAGAATGTAGCCTATATTGACCAAACAGGGGATTTTACACATTCAGTATGTTCCTATGTGGCAGAATGTGTATCAGTGGAGACAATGTGGAGACATGCTTAAATATATGAGATGCTTAAAGATATGAGAGGTGGAGGTTGGTACAGACATTATACAATAACACTACTGAGAATTTCATTCAGTCCAGTACTTTATATGCTGGTCTAAGTGGAAAGGGGGCTGCAGTATGATGCACCAATGTATTAATATACACAGGCAAGGCCACCATCAGCAATTTCTGGGCTACATACTGCCAATGAGTCAGGGGTTGTAGTTTGCAGGGCAGTGGGATAGATACAAGTTGGCAGGGGTTCTGTGGGGAGAAATCTAATCTAGAGTAGATATGTGGCAGAGGAGGCATAGCAGGGAACAGAGCCTGTGGGATGATTGGGTTCGGTATTGCTACATCTTGGCATAGTCACATTGGCACCAGGGCTTCCAGTATTCTCCAGGATGCTCCTTGGGCTTGAACAGTAATGGAGGGAGAGAGTTCACAGCTGGTAGTAATGGTACACGTTCCCCTGGGGCACATTCTCTATAGTGACCAGTCAGATTGATAGTAGGATGGCATTAAGACATGAAGACAACGAGCCAGGCACAGGAATAAATGAATGAAACAAGGCAGTGGTCTGTACTTAACAACTTGCAGGTAAATCTTTCAGTGTAAGGAGGCACAGTCTCTTGTAATGTTACAGAAGAAACAGTAGCTTGTGCAGGGTAGTGCCATAAATTTAAAGTGAGGTTAAATGTGGGGATTCCCAGAACAGTCCATGTTACACTCTTGTCCTTTAAAGTAACATATTAGCCCTATATTTCTTCTCTGAGGTGTGTCCACTGAATGACTCCCAGCATATTGTGTAAGATAATAGTTTTCACTGGGAAAAAACTGCAATACCCACTATGGGGTGTGGATCCTTAGGCAATTCTGTGATAAGGCTGCCATGACATTGCTAGGCTCAGCCAAAAGCCCTAAAAGCACATCTCTTCCCCACAGATCATTGTCTCTATATCTTCACTTGTAGTTGTTTTCTCCCCTCCTCATGACCACTACTTTTTTTTTATCAGAAATTTTTATTAAAGTTTTGTTTTTAACAAACAAAAAGAAAAACACACATAAAACACCTATGCACTCCTCCCTACAAAACATCTGCTCCACTACTTGCTTCTTAGCAGATAGCTACCCTCATTAAATACTAATGAGCAGCTCCGTGTTTCCCTGGCTACCTACTATTTAGCCAGTCCCTTCCCTGCTGGGCCCTGCCTATTTAAACTGTAACAGACCAGTCTGCCTCTTCCATTGTGTGATCCACAAGAGTGTTCCTGTTTTTCCCTACTGTGATCCTGTGTATGATCTTCGCCTGTAGAACCTTTACATTGCAGTATTTGCTGTACCCCTAGTGGTCATGAGCACTAATACTTAACTGATAAAAGGAGGGAAATAAAGTGCTCCTCACCTTTCCTTGTTCTAAGACTAGGCTGAACTGGAGAGAGAGCGTTGGCTAGAGTGGACTCTTCCCATTATCTGAAATGTTCCTCAATGTACCGCAATGCAAATAAGGGGCTCCTTCACTCATAGCCAGTTAATAAAGTGCACCATAGGATATTCTAAAGACTAAAGCAAAACAGGGTAACAACATTAGAACACAACAGAAATAAAGACAAATATCCAACATTCATATCCCACAGGAACACTCAATAGGACACTGCAGATACTTTATCTAAATGTTTGGTTTGTTATGGCACCAAAACAGCAACACATATTTTATTTTTGCCAGTTGTTAAGACATATTGGGGTATTCTAGCAATACAGTATCTCACTCAGAACAATACGTTGTCAAGCAGCTTACACAACAAAACTTCAGCTGAATGGCGTATGATAATGAGAGAGAAAATACACTTTACGGCCATTGTCGTCAGCAGTGTGACATATCATAGTTTTATCTGCTTGTTATTTTCTCAGTAACTCAAAAAACTGTTCAGACCACTGAGAATGAAGACAATTCCTGAAGTGTCTATATAAGTTATTTCACTTTATAGCTTTATGTGTTTTCAGGCAGTTATACAGGCCTTGTCATCTTTACAAGGAATGCTGCCTGGGCTACAAGGAGCCAATAATAAAATCTCATGAGCCTATAAAGTAATCACTCGATGAGTGCGCTATGATACATCACGTAGCTCAATGCTGGGAAGCTCCATAAATGTTTTCAGAATATTCATTGGGTTCGGCCTGGCCCATTGAGGGCACACAAAGAAACAGAGTAGTTAGGACATAATAAAACAATATTAAATATTATAAAGCATGACAAGGATTCTTATGTCGTAATGCATAAAAACCTACTTAAAATAATTTCCTAATACTACAGCTAGTAAACAGTTATATATGCAACTATTTGCCACATAAGTTTTTTCATTGTGACTTCATTTGCAGTCTTATAGGTTAAATATTATTTATGGGCCATAACTGTGTAATGTGAAAGGGACGATCTAAGCCTAACCTCTGTCTTCCTTACATATTTTGGAAGTGCAAAAAAATATCCGCTTTCATGATCGTGACTTCTTTAGTTTATAGAAATAGTGTAGAAAGAAGCAAGAGAGTTCCCCAAGAGAAGACACAGCACTGCTCACGAGGTCCGGCGTGAAAAAAAGGCTGAAGACTTATGGCACCAATAAAGAATACATGCAACATTTCAGCTAAAGGCTACGTTACCACTGTTTTGTATGTGTTTTTTCCCCAAAAAATGACAAAACGGCCCCCATGGCGTTTTTTCATTGAAAAAATGCCGCGCCCAGATATTAGCTGTAAATTAATGAGAAATCGCTAAATTCTTTTTCCACTTTGTGTTTTTCAGTTTGGCATTTTTGTAAATCCTTTTGGCGTTTTTTCACTCTTTTTTTTAGCTCTTTGGCGGTTTTGCAAAATCGCAGCATGTTGAGACTATGGCGTTTTTTCCCCTGAAATCGTGGTGTTTTTCTCCCATAGGAGTCTAGGGGAGTAAAAGGGCAAGGAAAAAAACGACATGTGGGTTTTAACTTTGGGGGTTTTGCAGGCGGTTTTTATTCTTTTTTGGACTTTAGTGATCCAAAAAAAGTGATGGAGATACCTTTTTTTCATAACATTTCATAGGGTGCATAAAAAAATACAGTAGTGATGGAATAGTATTTAATGAAATGTATCTATTTTATGACAAAATTTTAATTCATTTTTAAACAGGGATCAATTTATGTGGGCGGGCAGGGCACTAAAAATGTAGCCGACAATAATAAAAATGTAGTGTGTGTGTTTTCCACTTTTTTCTCTCAAATTTTTTAGGTAGTACTACTACTCCCAGCATGGAACACACTGTTCCACAATGGGAGTAGTAGTACCTGTACTAATTGACAGATCACCCTGGGTGTCACTTCTGACACCCGTTGCGATCCTCCTGTATAATGTATAGATGCGGCCGACCAATCTTCTATGGTCCACTGCACTGCCGTATAAATACACCTATTCATATTTCCCGCAGAGAGCTGTGATTGACCAGATGGTCCCAGCCAATCACAACTCTCTGTGGGAAATATGAATAGGTGTATATATACGTCAGTGCAGTGGACCGTAGAAGAGCGGCCGGCCGCCCGCATCTATACATTATACAGGAGGATCACAGCGGGTGTCAGGAGTGACATCCGCTGTGATCTGTCCTTAACTGCAGGTGCTACTGCTCCCAACATGGAGCACATTCTCTGTGGGAGCACACTCTGCTCCATGTTGGGAGTAGTAGTACCTGCAGCTAAGGACAGATCACAGCGCGTGTCACTCATGACACCTGCTGCGATCATCCTTCATCCCTGAAATGCAGAGCGGCTTTCTCCTGCGTTCGCATCTTTGCTCTGTACTCGGGCATGCCACTCACTCATTCATACTTCCCGCTAAGAGCTGTGATTGGCTGCCACCATCCGGCCAATCCCCACTCTGGGTGGAAAATATGAATGAGTGATGTGAATTTCTAACCTGTGGTTTTCAATCCGGGTGCCTACAGCTGTTGCATTAGTTGCAGATTGATCTCTCTCCCACCAAGCGATCCCACCACCCATTGAAGCAGACAAGGCTCCCTGTCATCAGCTGACGAGTGAGTCAGGTCTCGGTTGCATTGCAACCTGGGAAAAATCTGAGACAACAATAATTTTGTTTGCTGTTAAAAAATAAATGTTGGGGTGAAAATCACATAAGAATTGTGATAAAACCGTCACACACAGGTACAGACACTATATTATGAACTACACTAACTTTACAGCCCCTGTAGCATAGTCAAATAAAAAAAATTCCTGGAATACCCCTTTAAAGGGATACTTCGCTGCTCAGCGTTTGGAACAAACTGTTCTGAACGCTGGAGCCAGTGCCGGGAGCTTGTGACGTAATAGCCCTGCCCCCTCATGACATCACGCCCCGCCCCCTCAATGTAAGTCCCATAAGACTTGCATTGAGGGGACGGGTGTGACGTCATGAGGGGGCAGGGCTATGCCATCACAAGCTCCCGGTGTGGGCTCCAACGTTCGGAACAGTTTGTTCCAAACGCTGAGCAGCGGAGTACCCCTTTAAGCCAAAACATTGCATGAATTCTTCATTGGTGCAATAAAACTTTAGCCTTTTTTTCACACAGGACCTTGTGAGAAGTGCTGTATCTTTTCTTGGGGAACTGTCTTGTAATTCCAGCCTTGGCAGGCGGGTTGGACACCTGCACGCCAATTGAGGTGGTCTAGAGCTGACTCTCTTTTTGAATGTGTAGAAAGAAGCAAGTTATCAGACCCTGACCAAACACATTTTTTACAGTTTCCTGATACACCCTTCCATTCCCAAGATATGAGGGTTTTAAATATGTCTAACAATTCAGAGAATCAGTCAGATGGGAGTGAACTTAATTTTAATCTGCAGGAGCAAGCTGTCAATCACAGCCGGGGTACCGCCGCAGCTGCCGGGGCCGTGATCGCTCTGGTCCCAGAAGCGTTAACCCTATAATCCTGATCACGGCATGTATGGTGTTGACAAGGGGAGTGCGCTATATGGCTATGGCAGCAGGAGGTCAGATGATTGATGACCTCCTGTCTTCCTGCTATGGAAGCCTGTGAGATCCAGCGACAGGCTGGATCGCACAGACTGTACTGTTTGCAGCTGATCGGGTCATGCTGTGCTGCAGTACAAATGTATTGTAGCATAGCATAATCTGCAAAAAGTGTCAAAAATGTAATAAAAAGTTCTTCAAAAAATTAAAATAAAGAATAAATAAAAAAAGCCCCTTTCTCAATAAAAGCCCTGTATTATCATCAAAAAAAAAATCTAAAACACAAATCATATACATAATAGGTATTGCCACATCCATAATGACGTGTACTATAAAAATATAATGTAAATTATCTTGTGTAGTGAAAGCCTTAGAAAAAAAACAACAAAAAAGTACAGCTCATTTGGCAAAAAATAAGCTCTTACTCAATGTCGTCGGACAAAATATAAAAAAGTTAGGGTTGTTGTAAAATGAATGGCAGAAAAACAATTTAGCTCAGAAAAGGAAAAAGAACATGGAAAGTTATATAAAATATTACCATAATCGTACTGACCCACAGAATAAATAATAGATTAAAGTTTTTCACAAAAAAAAGCTGCATGTGTCAACAAAGATGTACCACTTACATAAAGCACAATATGTCACGAAAAAACTATCTCAGAATCACTCCGCTCAGAAAAAGCGTTCTAAAGTTATTATAGTGCGTTCTAAAGTTATTATAGTAGAATCTCCCAATAGCGGACACTCACAGGGAATAAAAAAGTGTCCACTATTGAGAGATGTCCCCTAATGGGGAAAAAAGGCTCCAAAACCTTCCTAAATGTCTGAATACTGTACTGTACTCACTCCAGAGTATAACTTATAAAACATGCTAAAAAGCAATATTACAGTATGATCACCCTGAGCCATTTTATTCCCCCATTATTACCCTGTGTAAATTCATCACCCCCCTCTTTATGAAGTGGCAAAAGGTGATAAAGTGGAATGAAATAGCACAGGGGGGAATCAAAAGGAAATGATGTGGCACAGGGGGTAAAAGGGGAGGGGGGAATGATTTGACACAGGGGGAATAAAGTGGCAGGGGGGATCAGGGAAGAAGGGGGTGAATGATGTGTCCGGCGGATGTACAGAATCATGAGACCACTGAGGTCTTTTGCTTCTGTGCTGGGGCTGCAGTGGAGGCCTGGGAGTCTGAGCCCCTTACTGGGGTACTGGCTGTACCCCCTGATGGCGACCCTGTGAACAAGGTGGGACGGCACATAAGCCTGGTTGTCCCCTTTTGGGAGTGTTTTGTCCCCTATTGCGTGTGTCTGTGTCCACTATTGGGAGTGTCCCCTATTCGGAGGGTGCAAATACATTAAATGGGCACTGTCAGATATAAAAACTTTTGATACGTTGTAAAGCATGCAAAACCAATAGGTTTTGCAATTGCTTTCCTTACAAAAATTTCAGTATTTCATACAGAAAAAGCCAGTCAAAAAACTGTGCAAGTGTCCACTCGTCATCACCTATGTCATGGACACACTTAATGATTGACATGTCTGCAGATCTAAAGCTTCTGTGATCGGCTCCCTCACTGTCTGTGTTTGCTTCAAAGTCTTCTGTGTGAGGAGAAGGGGGTAGGGGTGGGAATACACTGCTGCCTGTGAGCAGACGATGAAAGAAGTCGGCGACTGAAGATGGGGACTGAATGGAGGATTTTTTGTTTCAAAAGTAAGTGTCCCTGCATGTATATATGTGTGTGTGGATATATATGTATGTGTGTAAATCTGTGTTGTGTAGGTAATGTGCATGTGTATGAATAAATGAAATAAATGATGTGTGGACATGATGGGAGTTGTAGTTTTGCAACAGTAGGAGGACCACAGCCTGCAGCAACACTGCTGTAAATCTGAGTTTTACCAATCATATGCCTCCAGCTGTTGCAAAACTACAACTCAAAGGATGTGTGGGAAGGCTGGGAGCTATAGTTTTGCAAAACCTGTAATCACACAGTGTGTGTGTGTGTATAGCATAAATCCAGAAAGCACAAGATTACATGTAGAATCATACACCACCAATCATTATCTGTACAGTACTGGGAGGTGGCAGTGTTGCCACACCCCATTACAGCTGTGATTGGGTGGCCGTAGTGACCGCACTAATCACAGCAGTATGGGGAGGGGGAGGTGGGTGCAGGAGCATGTTGCTCCGTTCTGCCCACCATTTCTCAGAGATCTGGAGTGCAGGACGGAATCCCATGCTGGCATCTTCCCCCTCAAAGTGAAAAAAGTGCCCCCTCCCCCCCCCCCTTTTCTGTGTCCCCTTGGCACAGAAAGAAATCAGGGACAGTTTAGATTAGGTAGGGACAGGTTAGGAGTTTAAAAAAAAAAAATAATTTTTCAGCGTACCATCCGTAGGTGTCCGCGGGTCCGTAGCACCTTTAGCTGCATGAGCCGGGCCCTGCTGGGTTGCTGCGGTCTACCGCCAGCATATTTTTTTGGTGCAGACATTTCTTTTTTTGCTAAACTTAGCTATAAAAGAGCGGTCCGCCACCGTTAACTAAAGCCCACCCACCGCTGATCAGTCCCATAGTACTGATCAGCGTATTTTTTTTTTTTTGTGGTGCAGGCGCTTTTTCGGGTTATAGCGGCTTTTTTTGCACTTATAGGTTGTCCGTGCCACCAGTAGCAGGCCTGTGCTGTGTGGATGGACCGTACCTCTGTGTGCTGCCTGCCCCACGGCTGTCAGTGATTTATCACTGATCAGCATTTTTTTTTTTAGTTCAGGCGGGTGCATTTTTTCAGGATTAAGCTTTTTATTATTTTATTTTTCGGGTATTTTGTTTACATGCCACCCAGACCCCCACTGACTTTTATGCTCCCTGCCGCCACCAAGCGCTAATCAGTGCGCACACCACTGATTAGGTACATGCTTTTTTTTGGGCGCATGGCTTTTTTTTGTGCTAGAAGTCCATTTTCCCTTTTTAGTTTATATTTTTTCTATTAGGGCGGGTTAGTAGTTAGTTAGGTTAGGGCAGGTTAGGATGGGTTAGGGAGGTAGTCTCGCACCACACCACACACAAATAAAGTTTTCCCCACACACATACACACACACCCCCATTCCCATTAAAGTAGGGAAATGGCCCGCAGGGCATTTTCAGTGGAGGAGGCATACGCCATACTTGCCTCCGACACCGACAGCACCACAGAGGATGAGGAAGACCGCAGCTTCCTTTTTTCCTGGTCCTCCTCATCATCGTTAGTTCTGATGATAAGCCAGCAAGGCGGCGGAGATGCTGCCATGCAGGACAGCAAACCTCCTCCGCTCCTGACCCTGTGCCCCATGCCAGTATGAGTTCCCATGGCACTCATACTAGTCAAGCCCCCCAGCCAAGTTCATTGGTGCCCCGTACTGAGAACTTGTCTAGACTGAGCCAGCAGACCACGAGCCTCTGATTCCTGAGTTTGTTGGCAACTCAGGAATGTTGACATTGTCGGGTTCACTCAGCTCTTCACCGCAAACCCGGGCTCACTTTTGGCTAGGCCCAATGGCTGGTTCCCAGTCGATGCAGCCGAAATTAGGACATTTTGGGGCCTCGTGCTGCATATGGGTCTAGTTAAAAAAAAAAAACTGTGTCAGGCAATACTGGAGTGGGGACGTCTTTTACCAGACCCCGCTCTACAATATGGCAATGACACGTCCTCGGTTCGAGGCCATTCGGAAATGTTTGCATTATGCTGATAATGCGGCATGTCCCCCCCCCCCCCCCCCCGAAAAGTAGGCCGTCATCAATAACTTCGGGGCCAAATTTTGGGAGGCCTATGTCCCTGGAAGGGAGTTCGCTATTGATGAGTCTCTCATCAGCTTTAAGAGGAGACTCAGCTTCTGGCAATACATCCCAACCAAGCGAGCGCGGTATGGCGTGAAGATGCATAAAATTTGCGAGAGTACCTCAGGGTACACTTGCAACTTTATGGTGTATGAGGGATGAGATTCCTGTATTGAACCCCCAGAATGTCCCCCCATTCTGGGTGTTAGCGGGTAAATCGTTTGGGGCCTTTTGCACCCATTGCTAGATAAAGATTACCACCTTTACATGGATAACTTTTATACTGGTACACCTCTCTTCACATCCCTCACCGCAAGATCCACGGTCACTTGTGGGAAAATCCGGAAGAATCAAAGAGGCCTTCCTTCCTATCCCCTCCAAATTCCTGTCCCCCGGGGTGAGTCCCGTGCCCTTACCCATGAAAACCTGTTGCTGGTCAGGTATAAGGACAAGAGGGATGTCCTTATACTCACCACAATTCATGGGAATGGCAGAGCACCCCTGTTCCTGTGCGAGGTACCGTGGGATCGGTCCTCAAGCCCGATTGTATTCTGGACTACAATCGATATATGTGGGGGAGTTGATCTTTCTGATTAAGTCCTCAAGCCATATAATGCCATGCGGAAAACACGGGTATGGTACGAAAAAAGTTGCCATGTATAACTTTTTTGTACTGTCCCAGTACGCTGGCAACACAGGGACATACCTGCAGTTTCAAGAGGAAGTTCTAAAGGCCCTCATCTTTGGGGGGGTCAGAGCACCTCTGGAACTGTGCCCCCCCCCCCCCCAAAAAAAAATGGGTCATGGGACACAGAGTCAACAGCATTGGAGGTTTGCAGTTGCCTCATATGCGCAGCGCTCTCTCCCCATCTGAGCGGGGTGCGCATTTGAGGTAACAGAATAGGGACGGCCACACACATCAGATTCCCAGAATGATGATTCAGAGTATAGGGTTTGGGGCGGGCATCATTTTTACTTTTGGCTATACTCTGGGTCATCATTCTGGAAAAATTATTGGCATATCAATATTAAAATTGCAATTTTCATCGCCCCCCCCCCCCCCCCCCATAGTACACTTCATCCATTCCTGGAAAATAAATTTAGGGAACAACCGTCTGTTCCAAATCTCCACTTCACCCCTATACACCTTCCCTAGGGGTGTACTGTTTGTAATAGGCTCACATGTGGGTGTTCCTTTCTTGTATTTTCCTCTGAATGTATGTAACTGTTAGGCCCGTAACAAACATCGGCCTCAAATGCAAAGAGTTCTCACTGAGCTCTGTCGTATTTCCAGGCGACAATTCGGAGTCACATGTTGGTTGTTCCCAGAAAGATGAAGCAGAGCAAAGGTTGAAAATTTTAATTTTCAAAAGCTACCCTTCATCTATTACTGGAAAAAAAGAATAGGAAACACCCGTGCGTTCAAAATGTCCTCTTTACCCTTATACCTATTCCTCAGGGTGGGTACTTTCTATAATGGTGTTTTACAGTGTCAGCAGCGCCGGCTGCTTGTTAAAGATAAGCAACCCGGCCGCGGTCACTTTAAAACGGCAGGTTTGCGGACTGTGTGAATAATATGACGAGTGACGTGTCCTGCCGGGTCCTCTATGCGGCGTCAGGGACGTCACTCCTCATTTCCTGCAGCGCCGGTATAGTGAAAAAAACTGTGTCGTAGCATTCTGTGTCCGGCTGCAGGAAATGAGAAGTGACGTCCCTGATGCAGCATAGAGGACCCAGCAGGAGACGTCACTCGTCATATTATCCCCACATCCCACAAGACCCGCCACATTACCTGAGCCTGCGGAGCGCGGCCTGGTAAGGAATTGTGAAAAATAGAAAAAGTAGGGGGGTAGAGGGGAACTATACTGCCAACCTAATGTGGGGGAACATACTGCCAACCTAATGGGGGGGGACTGCAACCTACTGTGGGGGGGAACATACTGCCAACCTAATGGGGGGGGGACTGCAACCTAATGTGGGGGAACATACTGCCAACCTAATGGGGGGAAGCTATACTGTCTACCTAATGTGGGGAAACATACTGCCAACTTAATGTGGGGGAACTATACTGCCAACCTAATGTGGGGGAACTATACTGTCTACCTAATGTGGGGGAACTACAACCTAATGTTGGGGAACTACAACCTAATGTGGGGGAACTACAACCTAATGTGGGAGAACTATACTGCCAACCTAATGTGGAAGAACTACAACCTATGGGGGGGGGGGGGGGAACTATACTGCCAACCTAATGTGGGGGGAACTATACTGCCAATCTAATGTGGGGGGAACTATACTGCAAACCTAATATGGGGAACATACTGCCAACCTTATCAGGGGGAACTACAACCTAATGTGGGGGAACTATACTGCCAACCTAATGTGGGGGATCTATATTGCCAACCTAATGTGGGGGAACTATACTGTCTACCTAATGTGGGGAACTATACTGTCTACCTAATGTGGGGGAACATACTGCCAACTTAATGTGGGGGAACTATACTGCCAACCTAATGTGGGGGAACTATACTGCCAACCTAATGTGGGGGAAGTATAATGTCTACCTAATGTGAGGGAACTACAACCTAATGTGGGGGAACTACAACCTAATGTGGGGGAACTACAACCTAATGTGGGGGGAACTATACTGCCAACCTAATGTGGGGAAACTATACTGCCAACCTAATGTGGGGGAACTATACTGCCAACCTAATGTGGGGGGGAACTATACTGCCTATCTAATGTGGGGGGAACTATACTGCCAACCTATTGTGGGGGAACTATACTGCCTATCTAATGTGGGGGGAACTATACTGCCATCCTAATGTGGGGGAACTATACTGCCTATCTAATGTGGGGGGAACTATACTGCCAACCTAATGTGGGAGAACTATACTGCCAACCTAATGTGGAAGAACTACAACCTAATGTGGGGGGGGGGAACTATACTGCCAACCTAATGTGGGGGGAACTATACTGCCAACCTAATGTGGGGGGAACTATACTGCAAACCTAATATGGGGGAACATACTGCCAACCTTATTAGGGGGAACTGCAACCTAATGTGGGGGAACTATGCTGCCAACCTAATGTGGGGGATCTATATTGCCAACCTAATGTGGGGGAACTATACTGTCTACCTAATGTGGGGAACTATACTGTCTACCTAATGTGGGGGAACATACTGCCAACTTAATGTGGGGGAACTATACTGCCAACCTAATGTGGGGGAACTATACTGCCAACCTAATGTGGGGGAAGTATAATGTCTACCTAATGTGAGGGAACTACAACCTAATGTGGGGGAACATACTGCCAACCTAATGTGGGGGAACTACAACCTAATGTGGGGGGAACTATACTGCCAACCTAATGTGGGAAACTATACTGCCAACCTAATGTGGGGGAACTATACTGCCAACGTAATGTGGGGGGGAACTATACTGCCTATCTAATGTGGGGGGAACATACTGCCAACCTATTGTGGGGGAACTATACTGCCTATCTAATGTGGGGGAACTATACTGCCTATCTAATGTGGGGGGAACTATACTGCCAACCTAATGTGGGGAAACTATACTGCCTATCTAATGTGGGGGAACTATACTGCCAACCTAATGTGGGGGAACTATACAAAAATATAAAATTGTACTATTGTGATCCCTATAACTCTTTTATTTTTCTGTATATGGGGATGTATGAGGCCATTTTTTGCGCTGTGATTTGTAGTTTTTATCTGTACCATTTTTGTTTTGATGGGCCTTTTCAATTGCTTTTTAAGATATTTTTTATGGTATTTGAAGTGACCAAAAATGTGCAAATCTGGTTAGTGCACTATTATGACTTTTGGGGCCCCTCTTTTGATTTTGCCTAGGGCCACGCTAAGCCTAAAACCGGCCCTGCCTGTGGGTGTTTCATATTTGTATTTTCCTCTGAATGTATGTCACCGTCAGTTACTGATATGCCATAGGCCACAAATGCAAACAGACCTCTATGACTTCTGAGCCTTGTTGTGTGCCCGCCCAGCACATTACTCCATATTTGGATGTATTTCTATAGTCAGGAGAAGAAGCCCTCCAACCAAATTTCTCCCATTACCCCTTGTGAAAATGTAAAAAATTGGGTAATCCCAGCATTTTAGTGTAAAAAATTAAATTTTTCAATTTATGGCCCACTGTTCAAAAAAACCTGTGAGGTGTAAGTACTCATCTGTACCCCTTGTTAACTTCCTTGAGGGGTGTAGTTTCTAAATTGTGGTCACTTGCCAGGGTTTTTTTTTTTTTTTTTAGATTTTATGTCAGAACCTCAACCATTGCAGTGTGAAGCACCACTTTAAGCCTCAAATCTCATCGGCGCTGTCTCACTGCTAAGCCCTGTTTGCACCCACATAGTGCTTTACTGGCTTATATGGGGTATTTCCTTATTCTGGAGAAATTGGGCTACAAATTTTGTGGAGCTTTTATTCTCTTAATACTTGTGAAACTAAAAAATTTTGGGTTAATACAAGCAATTCAGTGTTAAAAATCAATTCTTTCACTTTTACGGCCCACTGTTCAAAAAACATGTGAGGTGTAAGTACTCACTACAACTCATGTTATGTTCCTTGAGGGGTGTAGTTTCTAATAGGGTGTCACATGTATGGGGTTACTGCTGTTCTTGCACAATGGGGGCTTTGTAAACGCACATGGCCCCCTACCCTACTTCAATTCCAACAAACTTTTCACTCCAAAAGCCCAATGGCACTCTTTCTATTCTGAGCATTGCAATGCACCCGCAGAGCACTTTACATATACATATGCCCCATCGGGAGAAATTGGGCTTCAAATCTTGGGGTCCATTTTCTCCTATTACACATGTGAACATCATCATTTTAGTGTTAAAAATCAAATTTTTCACTTTTGCTTTTACTGTTCAAAAAAAACTGTGAGGTGTAAGTACTCACTATAACCCTTGTTATGTTCCTGGAGGGGTGTAGTTTCCAAAATGGTGTCACATGTGGGGGGTTTCTGCTGTTCCGACTCCATGGGAGGCTTGTAAATGCAGATGACCCGACTTCAATTCCAGCAAAATTCTCTCTCCAAAAGCCCAATGGCGCTACTTCTGTTCCGAGACCTGTAGTGCGCCAGCAATGTCCACACGTTTTCTTAATCGGGAGAAATTGGAATTAAAATTTTGGGGTCCATTTTCTCCTATTACCGTATATACTCGAGTATAAGCCGAGTTTTTCAGCACGACTTTTCGTGCTGAAAACACCCCCCTCGGCTTATACTCGAGTGAACTCTCCGCCCTCAGTGGTCTTCAACCTGCGGACCTCCCTTTAGTTTTGTACTCACCTCCGCTCGGCGGGACGTTAGGGTGAGCTGGTCTGGGCCATCTGTGCTGAAGGGACCGTCTGGTGGGGAGGGATAGTCGTTCCGGGCTATCCATCTTCACCGGGGGGGCCTCTTCTCCGCGCTTTGCGCCTGGCCCTGGAGTAATGACGTTGCCTTGACGACGACGCACAGGGACGTTGCTCATGAACGTCCCTGTGCATCGTCGTCAAGGCAGCGTCACTACTCCAGGGCCGGGCGCGAAGCGCGGAGAAGAGGCCCCCCTTGGTGAAGATGGACAGCCCGGAACAACTATCCCTCCCCACTGGACGGTCCCTTCAGCACAGATGGCCCGGACCAGCTCACCCTAACATCCCACCGAGCGGAGGTGAGTATAAAACTAAAGGGGGGGGGGTCTGGATGATGATGAGGCCACAGTGGTCTTCAACCTGTGGACCTCCAGATGTTTCAAAACTAAAACTCCCAGCATGCCCGGACAGCCGAGTTGTAGTTTTGGAACACCTGGAGGTCCGCAGGTTGCAGACCACTGTTAAATCAGACATTGACAAGCGGTGATGATGAAGGGGGTGGTGTGGGATGATGACAGGGTAATGATGACAGGCGGTGATGATGAAGGGGAGGGTGTGGGATGATGACAGGCGGTGATGATGAAGGGGGGTGTGGGATGATGACAGGGTAATGATGACAAGCGGTGATGATGATGACAGGGGGATGATGACAGGCGGTGATGATGAAGGGGGGTGTGTGGGATGATGAAAGGGGGATGATGAAGGGGGGATGATGACAGGGTGATGATGAAGGGGGGAATGATGACAGGCGGTGATGATGACAGGGTGATGATGACAGGGTGATGATGATGAGGGTGTTAATGACGGGGGTCTGGATGATGACGGGGGTCTGGATGATGACATGGGCGGATGATGTATTTCCCACCCTAGGCTTATAGCCGAGTCAATAACTTTTCCTGGGTTTTTGGGGTGAAATTAGGGGCCTCGGATTATATTCAGGTCGGCTTATACTCGAGTATATACGGTACCTCTTGTGAAAAAGAAAAATTTGGGGTGACACCATAATTTTAGTGTTAAAAATCAAATTTTCCATTTTTACATCCAACTTCAACGCAAATTCGTCAAACACCTGTGAGGTGTTAAGGCTCACTATAGCCCTTTTTTGCTGTTCTGGCACCATGGGGGCTTCCTAAATGCAACATGGCCCCCAAAAACAATGACAGCAAAATTTGTTTTAAAAAATCCTTTAATTGCTCTTTCCCTCTTGAGCCATGTTGTGAGCCCACAGAAAACTTTATGTCAACATATGAGGTATTTCCATACTTGAGATAAATTTTGGGGGGCTTTTTCTCCTTATAGCACTTAAAAAAAAATGGGGCTACAAGAACATGTTAGTGTAAAAAAATGCAGATTTAGATTTTTCTCCTCCACTTTGCTGCTATTTTTGTGAAACACCTAAAGGGTTAAAAAAAACTTTCTGAATGTCATTTTGAATATTTTGAGGGGGGTAGTTTCTATAATGTGGTCATTTATGGGCTATTTCTTACAGAAAGGCCCCTCAAATCCACTTCAAACTTAACTGGTCCCTGGAAAATTCAGATTTTGAAATTTTTGTGAAAATTTGGAAAATTGCTGCTATACTTTGAAGCCCTCTAATGTCTTCAAAAAGTAAAAACATGTCAACTTTATGATGTCAACATAAAGTAGACATATTGTATTTGTGAATCAAAATATAATTTATTTGGAATATCCATTTTCATACAAGCAGAGTTTCAAAGTTAGAAAAATGCTAAATTTTCTAAACTTTCTTGAAATTTGGGGATTTTTCACCAAGTAACAAAGAAAATTTACCACTTTGTTAAAGTAGAATATGTCCTGAAAAATCGGAATCAGTGGTCAGATTTGCAAAAAAGGGCTACGACCTTAAGGGGTTAAAGGACCTTGATTGACACCCATCAGCGGGTTGGTGGAGTGTTGTAGCCTTTTTATGGAGTGAGAAGGTAAAACATTAATTGCACTGGGCTCCAGGAGAGGAACCTGAAGCCGGGATTCTTTTTGCTGGTTAAAAGGAATACTAATAAATATATATTTGCTTGAGTTGATG
Organism: Hyla sarda; assembly: GCF_029499605.1. Lineage (NCBI taxonomy): Eukaryota > Metazoa > Chordata > Amphibia > Anura > Hylidae > Hyla > Hyla sarda. Next base: position 77,980,010 of record NC_079194.1, on the reverse strand, counting down.
TAAACATAGAAACATAGAATGTGTCGGCAGATCATAGGCGTGCGCACGGGCTGTGCCGGGTGTGCCTGGGCACACCCTAATCAAGCCCAGGCTCCGTCAAATTCGGGATATCCCGGGAACGTAGGAATCGGGGGGACACATCCCCCCAGAAAATCATGCAGGGGGACAGATCATGGGGTAATCCTCCCCAGTTCTGCCCGCAGACTTTGCTGTATGATATGCTCCCTGGGTCTATTTAACCCAGGGAGGCATTTATAGCTGTTCACTCTCTGCCGGAGCTTCTGGACTGTGTGCGCACAGAGTTCAGAGAAGGCCGTGACCTCTTCCCAGACGCAGGCGCTGATGACGTCAATCATCAGCGCCTGCACTGTGGAGAAGAGAGAACGCGGCCCGGCTCTTCAGGAGATCGCTGCATGGGACTAGGTGAGTTTTTTTTGTTATTTTCTTTGGTACTTTGGGATGGGGAATCGTGTGGGGTGGTGACCCGGTGGGGTGGTGACCCGGTGGGGGGCTTTTAGTCACAATACACAGTGTTACTTCACACTTACTCTACTGCAGTTTTTCCCAACCAGGGCGCCTCCAGATGTTGCAAAACTACAACTCCCAGCATGCCTGGACAGCCTTTGGCTGTCTAGGCATGCTGGGAGTTGTAGTTTTGCAACACCTGGAGGCGCCCTGGTTGGGAAACACTGCTCTACTGGACCCTTTTCACATAGACACACTATTATGCAGTTACTTCTATGAATTTTTATTACTGCTCTTTATTTTGCAGTCCAATTATATGTGAGTTAATGTTCTTTGTATGTTTAGTTCACAAATAGAGCAACTGATGCAGTGCACTTCATACAATCATAGATGCAGAGCCTCTAGTGCAGTGGTCTCCAACCTGCGGACCTCCAGATGTTGCAAAACTACAACTCCTAGCATGCCCGGACAGCCAACGGCTGTCAGGGCATGCTGGGAGTTGTAGTTTTGCAACATCTGGAGGTCTGTAGGTTGGAGACCACTGCTCTAGTGTTATTCAAAGTGCATATATAATTAGGTGTTACTGTTTTTTTGTGTGTAAACTGCGCATTCATAAACATAAGATGCATAACTTTGCCTTGATGTCAGGACCCTTCTTGTATAATTGCACAAAGTCGTGTGTCTTACATCGGGTCCCTATATTAGCACCAGGTTATGTATTCACTGTTCACTTTATTGCAGATGTCCCAACACTGCGCTATTGCACTAGTGCCCCTCACTCCATTTCCTAATCCACACATGTACACAGCTTCCTTTGTTATGCATTGGCGGCAGATTGTATAACACTATGCCATTGCACTTCGCTGTTTCCTAGGTAGTGGCAGCTGGTTTCAAGTATTTGGGCTCCGATCACATTGCCATAGGTGATCCTACGTTTTTCATCCGCTTCAATTAATCAGGGATCACGTTGTAGCGTGTATTCTTCTAATATCGCTTCCCGGGCCACCAGTGACGGGCACTAATGCAATAGCGCAGTGTTGGGACGTGAAGAGTGAATACATTACCTGGTGCTAATATAGGGACCCGATGTAATACACAGGACTTTGTGCAACTATACAAGGGTCCTGACATCAAGGCAAAGTTATGCACCATATGTTTATGAATGCGCAGTTTACACAAAATGTGAAACAGTAACACCTAATTATATGTGCACTATGAATAACATTAGAGGCTCTGCATCTATGATTGTGTGAAGTGACTATCAGTTGCTCTATTTGTGAACTAAACATACAAAGTGTGAAGTGACACTGTGTATTGTGATCTGACTTTGCCTACATGCTATCTACCTAGCTATCAACTACCAATCCACCTAGCTACCAACTGACCTAGCTAGCTAAAAACCAACCTACATACCTTCTAGGCACTGATTTGAATAGGGACCTTCCATATGATAAAATATACCTTTTATTAAGTTCCATTTAACCCCTTAACGATGAAGGACGTAAATGTACGTCCTGATGACGTGGTACTTGACGCACCAGGACGTACATTTACGTCCTAAGCATAACCACGGGCATCGGAGCGATGCCCGGATCATGTGCGGCAGGTCCCGGCTGTTGATCGCAGCCAGGGACCCGCTGGTAATGGCGGACATATACGCGTGCGGCGTGAGTTTGTGCTTTAGGGTGCACACCCTAATGCAATAGGCTGCGCACGCCTATGCGGCAGATAAGAACCATTTGGCCCATCTAGTCTGCCCAATAATATGAATCCTATCAATAGTCCCTGGCCCTATCTTATAAGGATAGCCTTATGCTTACCCCATGCATGCTTAAACTCCTTCACTGTATTTGCAGGGACCACTTCTGCCGGAAGGCTATTCCATGCATCCACTATTCTCTCAGTAAAGTAATACTTCCTGATATTATTGCGGGAACCTTTGCCCCTCTAATTTAAAACTATGTCCTCTTGTGGAAGTTTTTCTTCTTTTAAATATGCTCTCCTCCTTTACCATGTTAATTCCTATTATGTATTTAAGTCATATCCCCTCTGTCTCTTCTTTCTTCCAAGCTATACATGTAAAGGTCCTTTAACCTTTCCTGGTTTTATCCTGCAATCCATGTACTAGTTTAGTAGCTCTTCTCTGAACTCTCTCTAGAGTATCTATATCCTTCTGGAGATATGGCCTCCAGTACTGCGCACAATACTCCAAGTGAGGTCTCACCAGTGTTCTGTACAGCGGCATGAGCACTTCTCCCTTTCTACTGCTTATACCTCTCCCTATACATCCAAGCATTCTGCTAGCGTTTCCTGCTGCTCTATTACATTGCCTTCCTACCTTTAAAGGGTACCTCTCATCAAAAAAACTTTTGATATATTATAGATTAATGTATGCAGAATAACTTTACAATTGCATGTTATTAAAAAATATGCTTCTTTCTATTTAATTTTCCACTTTGAAGAAATGACCACTAGGGGTCTCCCTACCAGTCCTGGCAGCAAGCATTTCAGACTCATGCTGGAGTCCTAAACACTATGAGCTGCCAGTCTGCTTTGTTCACAAAGGAGAACACTCAGAGCTTCCAGCCTGCTTTGTTCACAGCCTGTTTGGCTGTGAACAAAGCAGGCTGGCAGCTCTGAGTGTTTAGGACTCCAGCATGAGTCAGAAATGCTTGCTGACAGGACTGATTGGGAAAAATACAATAGAAAGAAGCATATTTTTCATTAACATGCTATTGGAAAGTTATTCAACATTCATTAATCTAAAATATATCAAACGTTTATTTGATGAGAGGTACCCTTTAAGTCTTCTGAAATAATTACTCCTAAATCATTTTCCTCAGATACTGAGGTCAGGACTGTGTCAAATATTCTATATTCTGCCTGAGGGTTTTCACACCCCAGGTGCATTATCCTGCACTTGTCCACATTAAATTTCAGTTGCCAGAGTTCTGACCATTCTTCTAGATTTCCTAAATCCTTTTTCATTTGGCGGATCCCTCCAGGAACATCAACCCTGTTACATATCTTTGTGTCATCAGCAAAAAGACACACCTTACCATCGAGACCTTTTGCAATATCAGTAATTAAGATATTAAACAATATTGGTCCCAGTACAGATCCCTGAGGTCCCCACTGGTGACAAGACCTTGCTCTGAATATTCTCCATTGACTACAACCCTCGGTTGTCTGTCACTCAGCCACTGCCTAATCCACTCAACAATATGGGAGTCCAAGCTCAATGACTGTAGTTTATAGATAAGTCTTCTATACGGGACAGTGTCAAAAGCCTTACTAAAATCTAGATATGCGATGTCTACTGCCCCGCCGCCATCTATTATTTTAGTCACCAAATCAAAAAAATCTATAAGATTTAGTCTACTAAAACCCTTAACTAGATTAGTATTAATGAAAAGGGGAAGAAAAGCAGACAAACGTTTAAAGGCTCTATCTAACTAAAAATATTTATTACTTATCCACAGGAGCGGTGATAAACATGCAGTATCACCATCTTGGCACTCAATATAGGGACTGGGCTCCATAGAATACGATGGAGCCGGTCTCCTGTAATGAGTGGGACTGCATGCCGAGACTGGGAGTAAATGTTTGCTGACACCCGTTTCATCCGGCTAAAGCTAATGATTGGAGGGGGTCTCAGCACTGAGACTTTGATCAATCTTCACTTTTGACATGTCTGTGCAGCATGTTAAAAATTCATATAAATTATAGTAACACTTTAAGCTAAAGGATCTGAAGATGGACTGGAGTGCTTAGTATAGTACCACAATTTCTACATTTTGGGAGGCATGCTACCTGACCAAACTCATTTGAGGAGTCTAAGTGTCCTCTAGGTTTTCATGCTTTATCCCACTCCAAGATGTAAGTATCAAGAACTTGTGCACTAGGTTTTTCTTCCCTGCCCTACATCTCTGCCGCCAGTGATATTCAATAGTATCTATGGGGGACATTTACTAAGATGTGTGTGATTTAGTTCAAATTTTTAGTTCTTTTTTTTTTGTTTTTTTTTTGTGCGACTCCACCAAATTTATTACAGGGTTGCAGGGCATGTGATAAATTTGGTGGAGGATACATATTTTCTAAAAATTCACTCTTCACATACACCAAAAAGCAATGCTAGGTCTGGGCTGGTGTAAAATTACACCTTATTGGGGGGTTTTGTGACTTTTTTGCGAAAGTCGCAGTTGATAAATTCATTACCACTGCACAAGATTAACCCTTAACATCTGCCCTGTATGCTCTTTTTAAAAAAAAAAAAAAGGTGTAATTCGAAAAGGCGCAAAATATAGCCTGAGGCGCAGCGCTGCGCCTAAATAGAGATAAATCTACACACAAAAACAGCTCTAAAGACAATGATAAATGTTCTCCACCTCTGAAGTGGCCAAAGGTATCTTTAGTCTACCAAGACCCTTAGTTAGATTAGTATTAATGCTATAAATGCCAATGGGACATTACCCTTACTCTGGAAGTTACGACCTGTTATATCAGATACAAGATATTATTATTTGTCGCATTGACCCACAACCTATTTACAAGATGTACTATCATTTTTATCATCGCCCCTGTTTTCGTTTTTACAAACTTACTGGAAAACGGGGTGTTCAAGAATTGTCCCAGTCTATTTAATTCCATCTGGAAACAAAGGTGATCTGATAAACACTAAATAAGTGACCCCTGGAGATTTCTGTCTTTGGGGACATTCGCTGTCAGGATTTCCAAGTCATTGAGACTTCAGAGGAAGACACCTTTAGCCAAAAGCTGAGGGACGGAGGTTCAGCCTTATTACAATGAGATCCGGAGACTAATATTACTGCAGGAGATAAGATTTATTATGTTGCAGGAAGAGAAATACAGGAAATCTTGTACAGGAACTGATCTTATTCTTGCTGCTTTCTTACAAAACATGAAACATTGACCCATCTGTGTGTAGTATGTGTTATCTACAGAAAGTAACTTAAGGGAAAAAATGCAATAGTTACACTTATAACTTATATAAAATTAAAGGGAACCAATCATCAGATTTTACCCTATATAACGCTTGGCAAAGCGTTATATAGGGTAAAATCTTTATTTTCACCATTCCCGGGGGATGCTCCTGCCCCCAGGGATGGTGAAGATATGAAGTTATAAACTAGTCACCGCCGCCGCCGTAAGTAGTCACCTGGGCGGGGAGCTCTTCTCACCTACTCCCGTTCTTCGGACGGGAGCGACGCCCCCTCCGCTTGATTGATGGGCCGCTTCATTGTCCCTCTCACTGAACAGACAAAGCAGAGTGATGACGCTGCACGTCAATCAAGCGGAGGGGGCGTTGCTGCCGGCCTAAGAACGGGAGTAGATGAGAAGAGCTCCCCGCCCAGGTGACTACTTACGGCGGCGGCAGTGACTAGTTTATAACTTCATATCTTCACCATCCCTGGGGGCAGGAGCATCCCCCGGGAATGGTGAAAATAAAGATTTTACCCTATATAATGCTTTGCCAAGCGTTATATAGGGTAAAATCTGATGATTGGTTCCCTTTAATTTATATGATATTAAAGAATTTCATATACAGAACTATATGTGTGGTTGCCAAGTACGGGAGGTGTTACCCGGCACCCTTGCTGCCCTGTCCGGCAGCCTCCCTTCAGTGTCCCCTGGGCCCTTGTACTTGTTTCCCCCTGTACATACCGTATATCCCGGCGTATAAGACGACTTTTTAACCCCGAATTTTCTTCTGAAAAGTCGGGGGTCGTCTTATACGCCGGTTATTGGGGTCCGGCATAGGAATACTTATGATTATCTTCCCGGCTCCTGTGTGCGGCTGCAGGCGGGGGCCGGCCAGAGCATGTACAAACTAATAACTGTACAGTATACTTAAAAACCAGGGTGCCTCCAGCTGTTGTGAAACTACAACCCCCAGCATGCCTGGACCGGCAAAGGCTGCCCGGGCATGCTGGTAGTTGTAGTTTCACAACAGCTGGAGGCACCCTGATTTTTAGTATACATGAATTTGTTTTTACATGCTCTGGCCGGCCCCCGCCTGCAGCCGCACACAGGAGCCGGGAAGATAATCATAAGTATTCCTATGCCGGACATCCCTGTGTCCCCAAAAAATCTTTTCGGAACATAAGGATGTCCGCGGGTCACTAACCATTCCCCGACCACCACGCATCCTCCTCCGGTCCTCCTGCAGTCTTCCTCCGGTCCTTCTGCGCTTCTCCACCTCTCTATGGTTGTACGCACGTGATGTCAGTGACGTCCCGTGCGTACAACCATAGAGGAGCAGGAGAACGAGAGCTGGCCGGGGCCTGGTGAGTGACCGGCAGCGCGTCATCTACAGTGTTCCGATCACCGCTCCTCCGGTCCCGGGACTGCTGCTATGGTCCATAGGCCATAGCAGTAGATTGTGACCCTGGGCCGGAGGAGCGGTGACCGGAACACTGTGGGGGGCAGTACACAGACATACAGCCTCCAGCCATACACTCTATATGGCTGGAAGTTGTATGTCTGTGGGGGGAGCTGCCTACTTATGTGGGGGGGGGGAGCTGCCTACTATTGTGTGGGGGGGAGCTGCCGACTATTGTGGGGGGGAGCTGCCGACTATTGTGGGGGGGAGCTGACGACTATTGTGGGGGGGGAGCTGCCTACTATTGTGGGGGGGAGCTTCCTACTATTGTGGGGGGGAGCTGCCTACAAATTTTCGCATATGTGAAAATTCGCACACGCCAGTCTCACACAGTAGTATTAGAGCCTTCTTTACACCACGCAAGCTGGAAGCAGAGAGGGTTGATCACTGTCATGTGTACTGTGAAAAAAAAAAAAAGAATATTGGTAATTGCAAATATATAGTGCTATATTCGCGAATATTCGCGAATTCGCGAATATGCAATATTCGTGAGCAACACTACTAGGTATATGTCCCAGCCGAGAAAACAAGCTAACCCCCAAGGTTGGGATGGAAAGTTGCCAGGCCACAGTGCTTGAGTCTTGCAACTAACTGTATTTTGTGCGGAAGCATTGTTGTGTTACAGGTTATGCAACGTTCAAGAAGAAGTGCCTGACAAACTTGTCAAGAAGTTTATTTGTAACCATATGCGTAAATGTACATACCCGGCTTATAGCCATGACCCTTTACTGAGAACTTAAAATGTACCAGAACTGTAGAGCGGTACTCTCCATACATATTCAGAGTAATATATTTTATCTATATTTTTGCACAGATGAATGCACACGTTACTGTACTATATTGTTTATGGAGTGTTGTAATAAAATGTATATAACATGTATACACGGAGTTGTCTAAGATGTCTCCTTGTGTTTATGGAGATTTATCTAGGAGGTATCCTGCCAGATCAGGAGAAACGTAACTGCCTCACCTCCATGACAAATTCCTGCAAGGTACAAAGAGTAGGTCACAATATAATGTGTAAAGTTGTACCACACATCGTTAGTCCATACATAATCCAAATAGTCCACACACATGTGAATATCTAAGTTAGGACTGTAACATCATTCATAGGCCCAGTCCACAAGTCTTCAATGTATGCATATATGTGTATATATATATATAATGTTTTCTCTCCTGTCCACGTGTACAGGCTATTCTATTGGCCAGAGGGTTCCCCTGAGATATAGGTAAAAGCACGTATAGAGACAGAGTACAATATGTAAAGGTAACACTGTTGTATAGAATAACAATGTATGTTGAGTTCTGTCGAGAAGTGTTGAGAACCGATGGGTCCCAGCAGCCAAGGCATTGGGAACATAGCCTCCAACAGCCCAATCCGCAACTTATGTGTATTGGTGTCTTAAATGTGTTACTAAAACAGTTACAAGGTCCGTTACCCCCACATGTTTATTGCCCTAAAATATAGGAGCCTGTATGGACATTTACAAGGACTTGCCCCCATTTTGCTTTTCATAACCAGACCTGTGAAGGACATTTTGCATAATTCCCCAGGAACTGTCACTAGGTCCTCCAGGACTGGGTGTCAAGGACGACTGTATTTAAGAGGGGGAGTTTCGGTGGCCTAGTACGGGAGGTGTTACCCCGTACCCTTGCTGCCCTGTCCGGCAGCCTCCCTTCAGTGTCCCCTGGGTCCCTTGTACTTGTTTCCCCCTGTATATGTTTTGCTATGTATTAGAATATATAATGTGTTGTTGCTTTAAGTAAGTAAAGAAATGTACCATGTGATTGTTACCCAGGAGGTACCAGTGACCAGGTGATCCCAGGGGTGACGTATGGGCTCCTTGCTAGTCTCCCCATGTAAGCCCTGGATGGAGCTAGCTCACTCTCTTGGAGCTTAGAGCTCTTGTTGCTGAGATCCAGTGCAGTCAAGTCGAGTCTAGGTGTGTGTCCAGAGTAATTGAAGGCCTCAAGTCTGCAGCCACAGTCAATTGCAAGTAAGCAGTCATAGCTTTGTCAATAGAGATGAGCGAACTTTTGAAAAATTCGATTTGGCCGATTTGCCGAATTAAAAAAAAAAATTGTTTCGATTCGAATTTATTCGCGGTGAATCTATATTAAAAACGGCTATTTCTGGCCTACAGCGAGCCTCAATAGAGGTGTAGAACACTTTGCTGTGTTCTAACACGCATATGGAGTTTGCTGGGGTAGTGACATAATGACAAGCAGAGTACCGGCATCACTTTTAGAATCACTTCCGCAGATCGGCACAATGACAGAGCCTGGAGGGGGCATCAGTATGAGGAGACCATATAGTGGCTGAATGACACAGCGTGGAGGTTTTGGCATCATAAGGAGACATATAGTGGCTGAATGTAGATTGGAGGTGTTGGCAGCATGAGGAGACCATATAGGGGCTGAATGACACAGCGTGGAGATGTTGGCAGCATGAGGAGACCACATAGTGGCTGAATGACACAGCGTGGAGGTGTTGCAGCATGAGAAGACCATATAGTGGCTGAATGACACAGCATGGAGGTGTTGGCAGCATGAGGAGACCATATAGTGGCTGAATGACACAGCGTGGTGTTGGCAGCATGAGGAGACCATATAGTGGCTGAATGACACAGTGTGGTGTTGGCAGCATGAGAAGACCATACAGTGGCTGAATGACACAGCATGGAGGTGTTGGCAGCATGGGAAGACCATAAAGTGGCTGAATGACACAGCATGGAGGTGTTGGCAGCATGAGGAGACCATATAGTGTCTGAATGACACAACGTAGAGGTGTTGGCAGCATGAGGAGACCATATAGTGGCTGAATGACACAGCTTGGATGAGGCTGAAGCATGAAGAGACCATATAGTGGCTGAATGACACAGCGTGGAGGTGTTGGCAGCATGAGGAGACCATGAATGACACAGCTTGGATAAGGCTGAAGCATGAGGAAACCATATAGTGGCTGAATGACACAGCATGGAGGTGTTGGCAGCATGAGGAGACCATACAGTGGCTGAATGAAACAGCATGGAGATGTTGGCAGCATGTGAAGACCATATAGTGGCTGAATGACACAGCGTTGAGGTGTTGGCAGCATAAGGAGACCATATAGTGGCTGAATGACACAGCGTGGAGGTGTTGGCAGCATGAGGAGACCATATAGGGGCTGAATGACACCGTGTGGAGGTGGAGACCATATAGTGGCTGAATGACACAGCTTGGATGAGGCTGAAACATGAAGAGACCATATAGTGGCTGAATGACACAGCGTGGAGGTGTTGCAGCATGAGGAGATCATATAGCGGCTGAATGACACAGCTTGGATGAGGCTGAAGCATGAGGAGGCCATATAGTGGCTGAATGACACAGCGTTGAGGTGTTGGCAGCATAAGGAGACCATATAGTGGCTGAATGACACAGCGTGGAGGTGTTGGCAGCATGAGGAGACCATATAGGGGCTGAATGACACCGTGTGGAGGTGGAGACCATATAGTGGCTGAATGACACAGCTTGGATGAGGCTGAAGCATGAAGAGACCATATAGTGGCTGAATGACACAGCGTGGAGGTGTTGCAGCATGAGGAGATCATATAGCGGCTGAATGACACAGCTTGGATGAGGCTGAAGCATGAGGAGGCCATATAGTGGCTGAATGACACAGCGTGGAGGTGTTGGCAGCATGAAAAGACCATATACTGGCTGAATGGCACAGCATGGAGGTGTTGGCAGCATGAGGAGACCATATAGCGGTTGAATGACACAGGGTGGAGGTGTTGGCAGCATGAGGAGACAGTATAGTGGCTGAATGACACAGTGTGGATGTGTTGGCAGCATGAGGAGACCATATAGTGGCTGAATGACACAGTGTGGAGGTGTTGGCAGCATGAGGAGACCATATAGTGGCTGAATGGCACAGCCAGGAGTGGGCAGCAGCATGAGTAGACACTAGGCCTTCACAATCCCTAAGATTATAAAATGAATTCTGGGTATTCTGGGTAAGATGAATTTTGGGTACCTAGTGCCACCATAACAACATTTTATTCTCAGACCCAGGCCCAGCAGCGGCATCAGTAAACCATATATTGCCTGAATGGCACAGCCTGGAGTTGGCAGCAGCATGAGTAGACACCAGGGCTTCACAATCCCTAAGAAAAAACTGACGAAGTTTGAATTTTAAACCGAAAATTTTGGGTAGTTAGTGCCACCATAACAAATGTTTAATTCCCAGACCCAGTCCCAGCAGCATCAATAAACCATATATTGCCTGAATGGCACAGCCTGAAGTTGGCTGAAGCATGAGGAGACCATATAGTGTCTGAATGGCACAGCCAGGAGTTGGCAACAGCATGAGTAGACACTAGACCTTCACAATCCCTAAAATTAAAGATGAATTCTGAAATTTAAACCGAAGATTTTGGGTAGCTAGTGCTGCCATAAAAAATTTTTTATTCCTAGACCCAGTCCCAGTAGCATCAGTAAACCATATTTTGCCTGAATGGCACAGCCTGGAATTGGCAGCAGGATGAGTAGACACAAGGGCTTCACAATTCCTAAGAAAAAAAGATGAAGTTTGAATTTTAAACCGAAGATTTTGGGTAGATAGTGCTACCATAACAACATATTTATTCATCCATATTTGTGAAGTCTTGTGTAGCACCATGGTCAATCTACTCTGATGCATCTGGCATTGGTGGGTGGAAATCCTGATCCATGCCTGATTCATCTTCACAAAGGTCAGTCTCTACACATTTTTCGTGGACAGACGAGTTCTCCTTGGGGTTACTATGGCCCCCGCCACACTAAACACCTGCTCTGATGGCGCACTACTGGCCAAGCAGGACAGCTTTTCCAGGGAAAACTTTGCTAGTTGCAGCCATAAATCAAGTTTGGCTGCCCAGAAATCCAGCGGATCTTCAAGGTTTGTTGGCATGGCCATGTCAAGGTATGCCACCAGCTGATGGTTCAGGTGCTTCTCCATGTCAACCTCCTGCTGATGAGTTGCTTCCCTATGCGGGTGAAGAAAGGTACTCATCAGCGACTGTAGACTCAGGCTGCTGATGGAGCTGGTATTGTTTCTGCCACCCCACCCCTCTCCAGCAGCCATGGCAGTGGAATGTGAGCGCAGAGGGCCCACCGAGTAAGACCTGCTAGTGGATGGACGATGGCGCCTATAGGCATCGGCCAACTGACTACGAAGGATCTCTCTGTAGTAGGTCAGTTTGTCCTCCCTCTCAGTGGGTGTAAAAAAGGCCCCCATTTTGTGCCGGTAGCAAGGGTCCAATAAGGTGGAGAGCCAGAAGTCATCCTGCTGCCGAATGTTGACAATTCGGCTGTAACTACACAAGCAAATGAGCATTCATCGTGCCATTTGTGCAAGTGACTCGGAGGGACTCCCTTCCTCCATCTCTACTGCATACTGTCATGGTGTGTCTGGGTCCTCTGTCTCACCTTCCTCATAACCCTCTAGCTCCTCTGGCTGCTCCTGCTCCTCCTCTCCTGTCAGATTACTAGAAATAACGCCCATTTGGCGAAACCTAAACTGTGCTCCACTGTGCCCCTTCCCCTCCTCCTCCAGTTCATCTCCCACAGGGCTCATGTGGCCGTGAGATGTAGGCGCCATGTCTCCAGTGCCCTGACCAGCCATCTTTTCCAACATGTGTTGTAAGAAATGAAGCAATGGAATGACGTTCATCCCGTAATCCTGGCGACTTACTAATGATGTGGCTTCCTCAAAGGGCCTGAGCAAATGGCAGGTGTCACATATGAGCTGCCACTGATTCACATTGAAGTTACACAGGGGAGTACCCCTATCCGATTGGATCATCAAGAAATCGGTGATGGCTTTTCTCTTTTCGTAAAGTCGGTCCAACATATGGAGGGTGGAATTCCAACGTGTGGCGACGTCGAAAATCAGACTATGTTGTGGGATACCGTTCTGATGCTGGAGCTCAAGGAGGGTGTGCTTTGCGGTGTACGAGTGGCTGAAGTGCATGTAAAGTTTCCTTCCCGTTGTTAGGACATCTTGCAAATGGGGGGAACACTTCAGGAAGTGCTTGACAACCAGATTTAACACGTGTGCCATGCAGAGCGCATGGCTCACCCTTCCTTGTCGCAGCATGGCCAAGATGTTCTTCCCTTTGTCGGTCACGATGGTTCCCATTTCCAGTTTTTGTGGAGTAAGCCATGCTCTTATTTCTATACGAATTACTTTTAGCAGTTCCTCCCCTGTGTGACTCTTTTCGCCAAGGCAAATCATGTGAAGAACAGCGTGACACCGCCGTGCCCTGTACACATGGTATGCTGAAGGGCCACTGAGACTTGTCTGGGCAATGGAGGTTGAGGACACGGTGGAGGATGAGGAGGTGGAATTGCACACTGTCACAGGACCAACGGGCTGACAGCGTGGAGGAGGAAGCGGCGTGACCTGTCCAAGTTGGGGTTGTGGCTTTGCAGGAACCACATTCACCCAGTGAGCCGTAATGGACATGTATTGTCCCTGACCGTAGTTACAGTTCCAGACATCGGCGCTGCCGTTCACTTTGGCACACACCAACTGGCTCAAGGACTGGGCCACCTTCTCTTCCACAAAATTGTACAGTGCTGGTACTGCCTTCTTCACAAAGAAATGACGGCTTGGCACTCTCCACCTCGGCTCGGCACAAGCCATCAGTTCTCTGAAAGGTACAGAGTCCACCACTTGAAAAGGGAGGGACTGCAGCATCAGCAACTTAGACAGGAGCACATGCAACTTCTGCGCCGTTGGATGAGTAGCGCATACTGTTGTCTCTTGGACATGGCTTCACAGATAAATTGTTGGCGAAATGGCTGACTAAAAGTGGGAGGAGCAGGAGCATCTGGAAAGACAGAAGGAGGGTAGGACACACAGCTCCCTTCGGCTGAGGTGGTGGAGCCTTGGCTGGCTGAAAGAGTGAGCGGCATGCCACTGGGTGATCCAGCAGGCTGGACCACTACATTAGAGCCACGGTTCTCCCAGGCCGCTTTATGGTGCCGAAGCATATGTTGACGCAGGGCCGTGGTGCCTACATTGGGACCCTTGCCACGCTTCAGCGTCTGCCGACATATCTTGCATGTGGCTATGTGAACCTCCTCCGGATGCTTGATGAAAAACTGCCCCACCGCCGAGTAGCTGATTTTCCCACCAACAGTCTGCACTAATTGACTGCTACTGGCGCCATCTCCAGGAACCCCTGTTCCACTACCTCCCGGAAAGGTAGGCTGCCGGATGTCTCCTCCACTTCTATGCTGGGCAGTAGCTGCTGACTGTCCTCTATTAGATCGTCCTCAGTGAATAGTGGAGCTGAAACCACAGCATAAGATACTTCTGTAGGAGAGGAAACAGCATAGGACAGAGGAAATAGGAGGACAAGGACTGCTCCCGGGCCATGCCAACTGAGGGTTGACTGGGGGGTGTCAGATGTCACTTGTGATGAAGTGGATGACCGCGTTAACCAATCGACGACGGCAGATGGGTTGCTGGTCGAGACACGACCGCTTGCTGATAGCGTGAGCTCAGGCCTCGCTGCGACTCCTGCTGTGACTCGCCCCTAGTCTGCTGCAACCTCTGCCTGAAGGATTTAGGCTTCTGCCACTTCTCTGTGCATGTCCCAGCACTTCTATGCCTGACATACTTAGTGCGTATATGAGGGGAGTACAATACGCTTCACTACGCTTAAAACAGTATTTGTCTAGAACAGCAGCAGGTGTGCACTTTTGGCTGTCCTTTCACAGTATCTAGGCCCTTGACAGATCAACAGGAACAAAATGGTACACTACTTATATGTGGTATGCACTGATGAGCGCAGAAAAATGCTCTACAGTACACTTAAAAAAGTATCTGAGCACAACACCAGCCAATGAGTACTTTGACTTTCACAGTATGTAGGCCCTTGACAGATTAACAGGTACTAAATAGTACAGTATTTAGTTGTACATCTGCGGTATGCATTTATAAGGGCAGAAAAATGCGCTACAATGCGCCTAAAAACTCTATACTTTTTTAAAACACCAGCCGATGATTACTTTTGCCTGGACTTTCACAGTATGTAGGCACTTGACAGATTAACAGGTACAAAATAGTACACTACTTAGATGTACGTATGCAGTATGCGCTACAATGAACCTAAAAACTGTAATTTTTTTAAAACACCAGCCGGTTGTGACATCCTGAGCTCTGGCTGCACATCCCGGCCGTGAGCATAGAGGTGGGCGGTATGACCAAAAATGCATATCACATTATTTTTGCAAGGGATGGCGGTTCCACGGTATTTAACGGTATTTCCCCCCCCCCCCCCCTGAGGAACGAATCATATATGACCCCCAGGCGCTGCTATATTTCTCTTGCGGGCCCGCAAGTCATTCATTTAACCTCTTAAGGACTTTGGGCATACCTGTACTCCCTAAGCCCGGTCCCGGTGTGAAAAACGGGGTCACCCCGTGACCCCGCATCACACCGGGTCGGTCCCGTCTGCTAATGATAGCCGGGACCGTGGGCTAACAGTGTGCGGCACCGATCGTTGTGCCGCTCGCTGTTAACCCTTCAGACGTGGCGATCAAAGTTGACCGCCGCGTCTGAAAACGAAAGTAAACGGTTCCCGGCAGCTCAGTCGGGCTGATTGGGACATCGCGATAAAATCGCGATGTTCCGATCAGCTGGGACGCAGGCGGAGGTCTCCTTACCTCTCTCCGCGGCGTCCGATCGTCGATTGCTCCAAGCCTGAGCTACTGGCTTGAGCAATCGACCGCCTGTCTGACTGATCCGTGCAAAGCTATGGCTTTGCAGGGATCAGCATAGGAGATCAGTGTGTGCAGTGTTATAGGTCTCTATGGGAGCTATAACACTGCAAAAAAAAAGTGGAAAAAAAAAGTTAACAAAGGTCATTTAACCCCTTCCCTATTAAAAGTTGGAATCACCCCCCTTTTCCCATAAAAAAAAAACTGTGTAAATAAAAATAAACATATTTGGTATTGCCACGTGCGAAAATGTCCAAACTATAAAAATATATTGTTAATTAAATTGCACGGTCAATGGCGTGCGCGCAAAAAAATTCCAAAGTCCAAAATAGTGTATTTTTGGTTACTTTTTATATCATGAAAAAATGAATAAAAAGCGATCAAAAAGTCCGATCAATACAAACATGGTACCGATAAAAACTTCAGAACACGGCGCAAAAAATGTCCCCTCCGTATGCGGAAAAATAAAAAAGTTATAGGGGTTAGAAGATGAGAATTTTTTACATATACATTTTCCTGCACGTAGTTATGATTTTTTTCCGAAGTGCGACAAAATCAAACCTATATATGTAGGGTATCATTTTAACCATATGGACCTACAGAAAAAAGATAAGGTGTTATTGTTACCGAAAAATGCATTGCGTAGAAACGGAAGCCCCCAAAAGTTACAAAATTAAATTTATTCTTAAATTTTGTCACACAATGATTTTTTTTTTCCGTTTTGCCGTGGATTTTTTGGTAAAATGACTAATGTCACTACAAAGTAGAATTGGTGGTGCAAAAAATAAGCCATGATTTGGATTTTTAGGTGCAAAACTGAAAGCGTTATGATTTTTAGAAGGTGATGAGGAAAAAATGAAAATGCAAAAACAGAAAAATGCTGAGTCCTTAAGGGGTTAAAGCACGGCCCACAAGTCATTCATTTAAAGCATGGCCCGCAAGTCATTCATTTAACCCCTTAAGGACCAGGGGGTTTTCCGTTTTTGCACTTTTGTTTTTTCCTCCTTACCTTTAAAAAATCATAACCCTTTCAATTTTGCACCTAAAAATCCATATTATGTCTTATTTTTTGTGCCACCAATTCTACTTTGCAGTGACTTCATAGGCGTGCGCAGCCTATTGCATTAGGGTGTGCACCCTAAAGCACAAACTCACGCCGCGCGCGTGCATATATGTATATATACGCACACATACACACAGTTAGTATAGTTCCCCCACATTAGGTGCAGTATAGTCCCCCCACATTAGGTGCAGTATAGTTTCCTCCACATTAGGTGCAGTATAGTTTTCCCCACATTAGGTGCAGTATAGTTTCCCCCACATTAGGTGCAGTATAGTTTCCCCACATTAGGTGCAGTATAGTTCCCCCACATTAGGTGCAGTATAGTTCCCCCACATTAGGTGCAGTATAGCTCCCCCACATTTGGTGCAGTATAGTTCCCCCACATTTGGTGCAGTATAGTTCCCCCACATTTGGTGCAGTATAGTTTCCCCACATTAGGTGCAGTATAGTTTCCCCCACATTAGGTGCAGTATAGTTTCCCCCACATTAGTTGCAGCATAGTTTCCCCCACATTAGGTGCAGTATACTTTCCCCCACATTAGGTGCAGTATACTTCCCCCACATTAGGTGCAGTATACTTTCCCCCACATTAGGTGCAGTATAGTTTTCCCCACATTAGGTGCAGTATAGTTTCCCCCACATTAGGTGCAGTATAGTTTCCCACATTAGGTGCAGTATAGTTTCCCCCACATTAGGTGCAGTATAGTTTCCCCCACATTAGGTGCAGTATAGTTTCCCACATTAGGTGCAGTATAGTTTCCCCCACATTAGGTGCAGTATAGTTTCCCCCACGTTAGGTGCAGTATAGTTTCCCACATTAGGTGCAGTATAGTTTCCCCCACATTAGGTGCAGTATAGTTTTCCCCACATTAGGTGCAGTATAGTTTCCCCCACATTAGGTGCAGTATAGTTTCCCCCACATTAGGTGCAGTATAGTTTCCTCCACATAGTTTCCCCCACACCAGCTCGTGTTGGTCACTTACCATTCCGGCCGGCGCGCGCATCCTCTTCCTTCCTTCCTTCTCCGCTCCTCTGTTGCTATGGGCGCACGCACGGGACGTCAATGACGTCCCTGCGTGCGCTACTTCCCGGCGGCCCCTGTGTTTTGAAAGTTAACACGGGGGCCACTGTAGAAAGGTAACCGGGACATCCTTGTGTCCCGAAAAGATCTTTCGGGACACAGGGATGTCCCGAATGTGACGGGGGGGTCCTCTGCGGGCTGCTCATGGTGGCCTCGGATGCCTCCCTGGGCTTGATTAGGGTGTGTCTGGGCACACCCGGCACACCCCGTGCGCACGCCTATGAGTGACTTTAGTCATTTTACCCAAAAATCTACGGCGAAATGGAAATAGAATCATTGTGAGACAAAATTGAAAAAAAAGCCATTTTGTAACTTTTGAGGGCTTCTGTTTCTACGCAGTAAATTTTTCGGTAAAAATGACACATTCTCTTTATTCTGTAGGTCCATACGATTAAAATGATACCATACTTATATCAGTTTGATTTTGTCGTACTTCTGAAAAAAATCATAACTACATGCAGGAAAATTTATACGTTTAAAATTGTCAACTTCTGACCCCTATAACTTTTTTATTTTTCCGCGTACGGGCCGATATAAGGGCTATTTTTTGCGCCACCAATTCTACTTTGCAGTGACATTTGTCATTTTACAAAAAAAACCACAACGAAACGGAAAAAAAATTAATTGTGCGACAAAATTGAAAAAAAAATTTCATTTTGTAAATTTGGGAGCTTCAATTTCTAAGCAGTGCATTTTTTGGTAAAAATGACACCTTATCTTTATTCTGTAGTTCCATACGGTTAAAATTATATCCTACTTATATAGGTTTGATTTTGTCGCACTTTTTAAAAAAAATCATAACTACATGCAGGAAAATGTATACGTTTAAAATTGTCATCTTCTGACCCCTATAACTTTTTCATTTTTCCGCGCACGGGCCAGTATAAGGGATATTTTTTTACACCATGTTCTAAAGTTTTTATCGGTACCATCTGTGCATTGATCTGACTTTTTGATCGCTTTTTATTCATTTTTTTATGATATAAAAAGTGACCCAAAATACGCTATGTTGGACTTTGGAATTTTTTTGCGCGTACGCCATTGACCATGCGGTTTAATTAACTATATATTTTTATAGTTCGGACATTTATGCACGCGGTGATACCACATATGTTTATTTTTATTCACACTGGTTTTTTTTTATGGGAAAATGGGGGTGATTCAAACTTTTATTAGAGAAGGGGTTAAATGACCTTTGTTAAAGGGGTACTCCGGTGAAAACCTTTTTTCTTTTAAATCAACTGGTGGCAGAAAGTTAAACATATTTGTAAATTACTTCTATAAAAAAATCTTCATCCTTCCAGTACTTATTAGCTGCTGAATGCTACAGAGGAAATTCCTTTCTTTTTGGAACACTGATGACATCACAAGCACAGTGCTCTCTGCTGACATCTCTGTCCATTTTAGCAACCATGCATAGCAGCTGTATGTTAAGTGCAGCATGGTGGCTCGGTGGTTAGCACTGCTGCCTTGCAGTGCTTGGGACTTGGGTTCAAATCCCACTAAGGACTACAATAAATGAAGCATTATTATTATTATAATAACGTCAGCAGAGAGAACTGTGCTCGTGATGTCATCAGAGAGCATTCCAAAAAGAAAATAATTTCCTCTGTAAGTATTCAGCAGCTAATAAGTACAGGAAGGATTAAGTTTTTTTTTAATAGAAGTAATTTACAAATATGTTTAACTTTCTGCCACCAGTTGATTTAAAAGAAGAAAGGTTTTCCCCGGAGTACTCCTTTAACTTTTGTTTCACTTTTTTCTTTGCAGTGCTATAGCTCCCATAGCTCCTATAACACTGCACACACTTATCTTTTACCCTGATCCCTGCAAAGCCATAGTTTTGCATGGATCAGCGAGATAGGGGCTCGATTG
This sequence comes from Hyla sarda, assembly GCF_029499605.1. Classification (NCBI taxonomy): domain Eukaryota; kingdom Metazoa; phylum Chordata; class Amphibia; order Anura; family Hylidae; genus Hyla; species Hyla sarda. The sequence continues at coordinate 77,960,372 of NC_079194.1, read as the reverse complement.
CTCAAGCCTGTAGCTCAGGCTTGGAGCAATCAAACCCAGACTAAGGAGCAAGGTAAGGGGGTCTCCGCTCGCGTCCTAGCTGATCGGGACATCGCGATTTTAACGCAATGTCTCGATCATCCCGACTGAGCTGCCGGGAAGCGTTTACTTTCACTTTCAGACGCGGCGGTCAACTTTGATTGCCACATCTGAAGCGTTAATAGCGCGCAGCACAACGATCGGTGCCGCGCGCTGTTAGCCCAGGGTCCTGGCTATGACTAGCAGCCAGGACCGACCCAGTGTGATGCGGGGTCACACCGGGACCGGACTCAGGGTGTACAGGTACGCCCTGAGTCCTTAAGAGGTTAAAGCACGGCCCGCAAGTCATTCATTTAAAGCACGGCCCGCAAGTCATTCAATTTAAAGCACCGCCGCAACTCATCTGCTGCTGATAATTCATTCATTCGAGGCGGGGGAGGGGCCCAACCGGTATTGCAGTATGGGAAAAATTAACCTCTTCAGGACACAGGGCGTATGGATACGCCCTGCATTCCGAGTCCTTAAGGACCGAGGGCGTATCCATACGCCCGTGGGAAATCCGGTCCCCACCGCTAGCCGGTTGGGGACTGGAGCCGAATGCCTGCTGAAATCATTCAGCAGGCACCCTGGCACATTGCCCAGGGGGGTCCTGAGACCCCCCCATGTCGGCGATCGGAGAAAATCGCATGTCAATTCAGACATGCGATTTTCTCCAATTCCGGGCTGATCGGGTCTCTGGTGACCCGATCACTTGGAAAATAGGGCTGATCGGAGTTGTCAACGACAGCCCCGATCAGCCTAAAGAATAGGAGTGAGGTCGCAAAGCTGCCATCTACTCCCATCCCATGCCATTACTCAGAACCGAGTTCTGACCAATGGCAGCGCAGGACATAGGGTTTCCATGGCAACCCCCCGTTCAGCCCGCCCCTGGATGTCGAGGGGCTCTGGGAAGAAGATGGAGGCCGTACCTGCAGGAGAAGATGCCTGGGGACCTGGGATCTTCGCTGGAGCCTGCTGGATCTTTGCTCAGGTAGGGAATCCACAGTGGGGGGGGATTGAAAGTGAAAGTAAATCGATCTTTACTGTGGCAACCACTAGGGGGCCAAACTGCAACTCCCAGCATGCCCAGACAGCCAAAGGCTGTCTGGGCATGCTGGGAGTTGTAGTTTTGCAACATCTGGAGGGTCACAGTTTAGAGACCACTGTTACAGTGGTGCCCAAACAGTAGCCCTCCAGATGTTGCCAAACTACAACTCTCAGCATGCCTCGACTGCCCAGGCATGCTGGGAGTTGTAGTTCTGTAACATCTGTCCCTTCAGATTTAGCAATTTTCATGACATTTTTGAAAATTGCTGCTCTACTTTGAAGCCCTCTAATTTTTTCAAAAAGCTAAAATATGTCCATTTTATGTTGCCAACATAAAGTGGACAGATTGTGTTTGTGAAGAAAAATAAAATTTATTTGGAATATCCATTTTCCTTACAATTAGAGAGCTTCAAAGTTAGAAAAATGCAAAATTTTCTAAATTTTCATGAAATTTTGGGATTTTTCACCAAAAAAGGATGCAATTAACGCCGAAAATGTACCACCAAAATAAAGTAGAATATGTCACAAAAAAACAACCTCAGAATAACAATATTCGGTAAAAGCGTTTTCGCGTTATTAATTCGTAAAGTGACGGTGGTCAGAATTGCGAAAAAGGGCTCAGTCCTTAAGGTGAAAAAGGGCTGCGTCCTTAAGGGGTAATATCGTGCAGGGAAAAAATTTTGGTATTCGGTATGAACCGGTATACCGCCCAGCCCTACGTGAGCGCCCTGTCCCCTCTCCTTCGCTGGAATTCGCCCTGTGGGACGCGCCCGCATGTGAATCCCAGCCCGTCACTCACTGCTGTCTCCTGCTGTGCCCTCACACGTCCGGCGCGCGTGTCCCAGCCTCCTAGGGCGCGCACGCCGGAACTCTCAGATTTAAAGGGCCAGTGCGCCTGTAATTATTGTTCACACCTGCACATTTATTATGTTTCTGCACCTCCCCCACTCTTTGTTTGCCTTAGCGCCTTAGAGAAAGCAGTCTATAGTGTTCCTTGCCGTGTACCAGACCTTGCATTCCGTTTTTCTAGCCGTCTGCCTATTGACCTTCTGCTTCCTTGCTGACTATGCTCCTGTGCCACCTGCCCTGACCACTTACCAGCCTGACTACGTCCTGCCTATCCCTTCTGTGCAACGCTTCACCTCAGCCACCTGTGGGGTCGAGTCATGCCAAGGGTAGCGACCTGGGTGCCGCCTGCCGCAGCAAGTCCATCCCGCTTTACGGCGGGCTCTGGTGAAAACCAGCGCCACCTTAGACTCCGCTCCCTGTCACGGCCCGCGTCATCTGCCCCACAGGACCAGCGGATCTACTACATCTCCTGCTCCAGACCACCGTGGTATTACGGATCTACTACCTCCTTGGTACCTATCGTCTGCGGTGAGTCTTACAGTAAGATCCGGCCATGGATCCTGCTGAGGCACCTCTGCCTTAGGAGCATCGTACTCATGTTCGTCTGGTCCTTCGACGCCTCCGGAGGAATCATCTCTATGCCAAACTGGAGAAATGCCTTTATGAGAAATCCAGTCTTCCCTTTCTTGGTTATATTGTCTCTCATCAAGGTCTGCAAATGGATCCAGTAAAACTGTCCGTGGTCTTGGAATGGCCTCGCCCTACCGGTCTTCGGGCTATTCACCGTTTCCTGGGATTCACCAACTATTATCGTCAGTTCATCCCACATTTCTCTTCTGTGGTTGCTCCCTCACCAAAAAGAATGCTAACCCTAAGCTGTGGCCTCCTGAGGCCGAAGAGGCTTTTTCCAGCCGGAAGTCTGCCTTTGCTTCAGCCCCCATGCTATCAAGACCTGATCCGGGAAAACCTTTTGCCTTGGAGGATGACGTTTCCTCCGTTGGAGCGGGTGCCATTCTTACCCAGAAAAGCGCCACGGGTAAGACGGTGACCTGTGAATTATTTTCTAAAACCTTCTCGCCAGCGGAGAGAAACTACTCCATCAGAGATCGTGAACTGCTTGCTATAAAACTTGTCGACATTTGTTGGAAGGATCTCCTCATCCGATCAGCATCTATTCTGACCACAAGAATCTCCTGTACCTTTAGTCTGCTCAACGTTTGAACCCTTGTCAGGCAAGGTGGCCTTTGTTCTTTTCCTGATTTAATTTTTTCATTCATTTCCATCTAGCTAACAAGAATATCAGAGCTGATGCCCTCTCCAGATCTTCTGACGTTGTGGGTTTGGATCCTACCCCAAGACATATTATCCCTGCTGATCGTCTTATTACTGCAGCTCCTGCCGATCTTCTACAACTACCTCCTGGTAAAACTTTCATACCAGTCAGATTGAGACGCAAAGTCCTAAACTGGGGTCATTCTTCCTTATTGGCTGGCCATCCTGAAGTGCGCAAGACTCTTCTTCTACTCTCCCGGCACTATTGGTGGCCACGTCTATCTATGGATTTTATTACCGAACTTCCACCATAACATAATAACACAGTCATCTGGGTTGTGGTTGATCGGTTTTCTAAAATAGCTCTTTTTATTTCTCTCCCCGGTCTCCCATCAGCTCCACAACTGGCAAAGCACTTCTTACTTCATGCCTTCTGTCTTCGTGGTCTTCCAGAAAATATCATCTGGGATCACGGAGTTCAGTTTATGTCCAAATTCTGGCGAGCTCTCTGTTCCTGCCTTGTCATCAGTTTGGATTTTTCCTCTGCCTACCACCCCCAGTCCAACGGCCAGGTGGAAACGGTAAATCAAATTTTGGAGACTTATTTACGCCATTTTGTTTCAGCTCGTCAGGACGACTGGGTAGATCTTCTTCCCTGGGCTGAATTTTCCTACAATCAAAAAGACTCTGAGTCCACGAAAACATCTCAGTTTTTTATTGTTTTTGGTCATCATCCCCGGTCTCCTCTTCCTGTTCCAGCTTCTTCCAGTGTCCCAGTTGTAGACGAACTTGTCCGAGATTTCTCCTCCATTTGGCGACAGACTCGGCAATCATTATCTCTGGCCTCCTCCCGCATGAAAACCCAGGCAGACAAGAAAAGAAGATATCCTTCTCTCCTGGTGATAAAGTGTGGTTATCCTCAAAATACATTTGTTTCAAAATCCCAAGTTACAAATTAGGTCCTCGTTTCCTGGGTCCATTCAAGGTCTTACAAAAGATTAATGATGTTTCATACAAACTCCGTTTACCCCCTTCTCTACGCATCCCTAACTTCTTTCATGTATCTCTCTTCAAGCCTCTAGTTATCAAGAAACACCGCTCCCACTCCTGTTTACGATTCCTCTGAAATTTTTCAAGGAAATTTTCCGGAATTTTTTTTGATTGATTGGAGGGGGATTTGGTCCTGAGGAGAGGTCTTGGGAGCATGAGGAAAACATCCTGGATCGTGGTCTCCTCAAATGTTTTCTCAGCCCCAAAAGGAGGGGGAGAACTAAGGGGGGGGGGGGTACTGTGACATCCTGTGCTCTCGCCGCATGTCCCGGCCATGAGCGTATTGTCCCCCCTCCTTCGCTCCCAAGGACGGGATTCGCACTGCGGG